>NC_048232.1:31160548-31172170 GCF_002007445.2 Ailuropoda melanoleuca | reverse complement strand
CTGCCTCAGGAGGCCAGGTCATCAAGCTGTGGTTGATGAGATTTCAAAAGGTCCACAAAAATACTAAATTGCACTGAACACTTGTCAAACCAAGCCAAAACTACTGCAGAAAACACAGTCAGATCAGAGAATTACAGATTCTAACAAGCATTCTATTTTTATATTCCTCATCAAAACTGACTCTCAAAAGGAGAGTCCACTATCAGTACTATAAAATATGAAAAACCCACACACAGAACTAGCTGATTTTTAAAATTGAGTAAAAAATAAAAGTAAAACTGATTGCTAAAAGAAGAAAAACTTACCGTACCTTTCAGTATATTTTACCAAAAAGGAAGGAAGGAAGGAAAGAAGGAAGGAAGGAAGGAAGGAAGGAAGGAAGAAAGAGAAAGAAAGAGAAAAAGGAAAAAGAAAAGAAAGAGAAAAAAAACAAGAAAGGAGAAGCTATGGAAGAAAATTAAGTGATTTTTGAATTTAAGTAAAGGTTATACACCTTCCTGATACACACAGACAGCTATCCCACCACCCATTGCCAGAACTGCAAGCAATAACTTTTCTGTCAATAACACCATTAGGAGCACCACCTTAGACCATGATGCTAGTTCTAATGAGTTCAAATGAACAACGCATCCCTTTGCAAAACTGGTGGAGGAGGGGCAGGGCATCATTCACATCAAGTCCAAAGTTAATGGCACCCCCAGAGCTGTGCAACCCAGGGTCTATGAAGTCCCATCCCCAGGCCTTGAATGTGTCAAAGTGACTGAGATAGCAGAACCATTAGGAAGTTGCTCTAGTGTTTCTTTTTGAGACTGTAGCTCAATGGCTCTCAAGAGAAGTAGAAGGAGAGTTGCCCCCTTGGGGAAATTATATTTGGCAATGTATGGAGACATTTTTGGTGTCATGACTGGGGGTGGGAGGACACTACCGGCATCTATTGGGCAGAGGCAGGATGCTGCTAAACATCTACAATGGACAAGGCAGCCCCCACCACCAACAAAGAGTCATCCCGCCCAAAATATCAACACTGCCAAGGCTGAGAAACCCTGGTATAGCGTAAGAACTCCTGCTTTACTGAAAGGGTTCCTGAATTTTAGGCCAAGAAGCTAGGCTCAGTGAATATACTTTCCTATGTGAATGCGGCTAAACAAGACAAAAACCCATCTATGAACGTTACTTTGAGGAATAAAAAACTAAAAAGCATATAGGCAATTTACAGACTGTCCTTCTTGACTGGACATCAATATTGTGGTTTGACATCACATTTCAAACCATGTTACTCAAAGCCAGATACAGAGAGCACTCATTTGAAGCCTTGAACTATCAACTCTCAACCTTCCATGCCCAAAGTGAATACACAGATCTGGTGTGAGGACACAGGAGACTGGGGGGCAAGGACAAGGCCACACTAAGCCATGCCTAAGCAGAGGTAGCTGGCTGCCGTCTAGCAGGCTAATGTCCACACTCACCTACCGACATGAGCCCTTTGCTCTCAAACTTTCACTTCGGCCAAACACTCCTTCCCACAATCCCCTTCATTCTTTCCTTCTAGTCCTGTCACAGCGTTGTCTTACCCAGGCACAAGAATAAATTTCATTTCCAAAAAACCCAACAAATGTTCCTCTCAGAATATTTTCTAGTTAAATGAGAGAAGGAAATATTGCCTGGAGAGCCAGTCTCCTGGTTTCATGTCAGAATTCCACAGGGCCTCTCCCAGCAGAACCTCTCCATCAACTCTGGAAGTCACTGCCATGCTTGCTATCCATACCAATCGTTCTCAAGGATGCACAGGCACCCAAACATCACCCAATACAAAGCAACCAATCCACTTCTGAGGCCTATTTCTTACCACTCAGGGCCTTGCTGGGCTGCTGCAATGCATGCTGTGCTGTCTCGCACTTGGGTCCTCCCTGACCTGTCCCACTTGAACAACGCTGCCACAGCTCCTCCTCACCTCCTCGCTTCATATACCTCACTGCCAACACCCAGACGCTGCCAACAGCTTCATAACTTGAGTTACCAAGGAACCCTCCTACTGCAGTAGAGAGTTCCACAAACAGCCAAGTGTGCTCACAGAGCTTGCACGGTGCTTAAGATACGTGGCCTGTCAGAAAAAACCGTCTTCCACAGAAGCAAATGGTTTGCNATTTGCAGAGCAAGAATATGTTCCCTACCCCTTAAATTTACCCAAGTGGTTAATACTTCAAGTCAGTTTTTTGAATACCGGCTTTGCCAGGCTTCCTCCACACTTCCTATAAAATATAAGAAATGGAAAAAATCAGACATTAGATTTATTTTATAGAAAAGATATGCTAAAATTAAAGTGAATAAACAATTTGTACATCTTTAGTAACACCAACTTTAGTTTTCAAGAGACAGAAGGCGATCTCTAATGCTATATAAACCCTGTTTACCCATGCTTTTCAAGTAAAACTACACAATAATAGCCCATTGCTTACACACAGCTGGAGGCTGTGGGAAAATAAAATTACCCATATAAACTTACAAAAGTAATCCTCACTGTAAATGAAGTAATCCATGATGAATTTGTGAGTTTGAAATTTTTGAAACTGAATTAAACACAGCATCATGACTTCGTTTCTCAACCTGGACTCTGACAGGGTACGTAGAAGCCCTAAAACCTAGACTTTGAAGCAACTATACAAAGTCTGGATCCATACCTAAAAACCAGAGATAGTTTAAAGGATAATTATGATTATACTTAATAGAATAGCTATAATCAATTAATATCCTAAAAGAATATAGATTCATTAATGGACAGAATACTAAATTCAGAGTGAAACCTTTTCTTGAAAGGCAAAGAACAGATGTCTTACCACATCCATCCATGTACTAATTCCTGATTAATGGTAAATTTGCAGTAAGACAAGGAGTTTACCAAATATAATCAAAATACGTTTAATAACTTCTCTTTTCCCTTTTTGCCCACCAAGAATAGAAGTAACCATCAACAGGAAAAAATTTGTCTTTAAAATGCTTTAAACACCACATTCATGGTTTTGCAACACTCAGCTATATTACATATGAACTCCCGTGTTGGGTATTTCCTATTCTTCCTCCTTAAAGCCAGGATGTCTATAATCAGAGGTGTCCAAAATAGAAGTGACTTGCATTTCACCGTCCAACTAAGATTTCTACAAGGCTCACAAAGAAACTATCAAGGATGCAATTGCATTTGCTAACAATTATCTTCAGTGTACTCCAGCTGTACTTTTCTCAGTGCCAAAAGCCAGCGGACAGGTGTACAGATGCTAGTACATCTCCGCTGAGCATGGCACTCATGGCTATCATACCCAATGAAGCCCCACTATACATCCCAAGTAGGGAGTAAAGATCAGAAAATAATGAGCCAGGGATTAAAATTACGTGTACCAGGTAATGTGGCTACAGAGTAATGAAACCAGGTTACAATAATTTTTTTATGAAAGTCATATAACCATGGGAAACCACACACTTACCCCAGAACTGTTACCATCACCCAAACATTTTAGAACTCCTTTTTTAGAACTGCCTTTCAGTTCAATTTTTCAACCATACTAAAAAACAAATCAAAAATAAAAGTTTCTTTACAAAGTCAAAACTAATGTATAAAACGTCAATATTCTGACAAAGATGAAGAAAAAAGATTTCAAGGTTTTCCAATTCAGTATTTAAAAGCAACCTTCCTGGCAAGGCAACAGAGATGCCCCGAGTGTAGTGGTTTGTAGCTAGCCAACCCGAGATGATCTCTTTTCTCAGATTCACCAAGACTTTCCAGGCGAAGTCGTGCTGACTTGAGGTATCTGTCAATTTGTGTGTTGTCAGATGACAACACTCAACTGGAGCTTTGAAACACCTCCTCCTTCAAGAGGCAGACAGCAAAAAGAGGCCCTAGAAGAAGTCAAAGAATAGAGCCATAGGAAGCAGCTACAAACAGCATGAACGGCCAAGGAAGGGAACGGAAAAGTGAGTTAGATATCTTCTGAGCTCTCTGCAATTGTGGATCTAGCTAGACTTTCTGGAAAGAAATGGCCACAAACAGCCCCCAAAAACTTGTCTGGGGCTGCTTGAGCTCATTTTTCAGCCCATCAATTCCCTTTTACTTAAAGAAGTATTTTAATATAATAAATTTATGCATATATATGCCTTAAAACCTCTGATTTAAAAAAAACAAAAACAAAAAAACCCTGGCTTCAGCCACCATCTAAGGGTCCATATTAACATTCCTGGGTGCATCTTGCCCATGACATAGTCAGCAGACTGCCTAGGTGGGCTCTATTATCTCCAGGAGTACTGCTGCTTGCGGTATGTATCGCAGTGTGACTCTGGAGAGATGCAACCCATAAGACCAACACAAGTTAGACAGAGTAGTATCCTGTGCCAGGTTCTACAGCCAGCAAGCTTCCCATTCAACGGTCATATGGCTCTGTAAAACCTCATCCTACCCAGTTCTAAAATTCCAGTTATCCTTCTGACACTACCTTAAGAACACTGACTGCAGGGATGCCTTTGTTAGGATGAGCCCCTCAGGCTTCTAGCTTCTCTGGTTATGGAAAGTTCAAACGCAGTTTGTTGTAGATCTTGGAACACACTTAATATTTAATGTAAGAAAATCAACATAAGTACTATGTCCGTAATAACATATATTCATCAAGTACTTTCTGGAAGCATTTTAGCCTCATTTTGATTCTCATTTTAGGCACCTCAAGGCATAAAGCTAGGCAGTACTTTTAAGTACATTCTTTTGAAGCAGAGAGGAAAGTGAGGCCCAGCAAGATGGAGGTCCAACAGTAAAGGCAGAGCCGTATCTGGAACACGGGTCTCCTGATTACCGGGCTCCTGCTCTTTGCTGTCCACACCTCACGGAGCCAGAGGCACATCCTAGTGCAAACCCCCAAGAACAGCCTGTCCTGGATTTACCTTCTTGAGCCCTGCCTCATTCTTCAGGAAAGGTAGGACAGAACAATGTTCAGTCTCAGAGCACAGAGAAGAAACAGTGTCCTGACCAAGATTCCCGGAAACAAACTACTCAATGTTTCAAGCTGACGCAAAATGCGGCAGGGAAAGTGAACTCTCTCCCTCCTCTCCTTGTACCTAGCAGGTACAAGCTGAAAATGATACTGAATGCATGATATCAACTGCTATGGACTCACCCCAGCTGCCTTCTTGTTGATTCATGAAAGGATTCATACTTTGAAGTATGACAGGCATGATACGGTCAATAGCACTCTTGTAAAAATTACCAAATGCTGCCTCCTTCAAGTAAGCCCAATATGACACGCTTGGAGCTAAATCTCTGACCCTGTGTGACTAAAATGGAATTTCAAAGCCACTCGCATGTCTTGAATCTTGTTATTTTTTTTCCTTTTGGTTCTACCCTTTCCTAGATAGGAATGAATTTAATCTTTGTGTTAGCTTCATCCAGCCAGAAATGTGAAAGTAATTCATCTCCTTAAGATGAAAAAGATAATCAGCTTTGTAGAAAAGAGTGAGAAAATCTACCATTCTATAAAATTATTTAATCTTCACTCCTCTCAAAAAGTAGGCAGAAAAGTAAAAATCCAATCACAAAGGATTGCCAGCTCAAAGCATACAATGAATGAATGTCTTAAAACAAAGCGGGCATGGGCCAGGCATAAGGGTAGGCGGTCAGTTTCTAGACCCAGGTTACTCCCTAACACAGGGTAGTTGAGATGTGGAGCTCTACCAAGTGATAGCAGATTGAATCCCAACTCTGACACTAACCAGCTATGAAAGCTTGAGCAAATATCTTAACCTTTCAGTCTCAATTTCTTCTCCTGTAAAATACAAAGAATGATATAAAGATTTAAAAAGATAATACAAGTCAAGTAATTCGCACAGCACTTGGCCCAAAGTTAACACACAGTAAAGTCTACTACCCTTGTCCATGATCTGGATCATGACATGGGCAAGAGACTGCACCTCTCCAAGATTGTTTCCTTATCTGTAAAATGAAGATGAGGAGCAAATGACTCCATGATTCTAAAATAGAAAGGAAAATAAATAAGTAAAGGTCGTGGAATCTTCATCGGTGCTTTGGAGAATGGCCCTCTCCACAAACCTTTAAAGTGCACCTCTCCATACAGCCTAATATGCATCAGTCCATGCTTGGTCAGGGTGTCTTCACAAATCTTTCAGGCAGTGCAGCTAATAAAGCTTAGTCTGGAATGAAAGTCCACAGGTATGGGTTTTGTCCATCAGGATGGAAATGATAAGTGGGTCTGAGACACAAGAAGAAGAAATCCAAAGAGATGAGGTTGCAGATATCCAAAGAAACCAAGAGCAGTAATTTAAGCTACTATTGTAACAGGTGCTTAGATTATAAATTGCTCCTTTGCCTCCCCACCCTTGTAACAGTGAATGTACTTTTTCCAGTTATCCTTCCCAGACCTAGGATGAGCCCCTTAGGCTTCCAGCTTCTCTGACTATGTGAAGTTCAAGCACCATTTGCTGTATATCCTAGAACACTTCACATTTAATAAAGAAAATCACCAGGAATGGCTAAGTTCATAAATGCATACGCTCACGTAGTACTTTTTGGTTTATTAAGCATTTTGGCCTCATTTTGATCTTTAAGGATATAAGGCCGCAGCTAAAGCCATTCATCTTAAGAGATAAGGAAAAAGACTAAATAGACCACATTGTTAAACAAACTACAATTAGCCATGATTTATCTTGGTTTGGGGTTTTTTTTCTTTTGTTATGCTTTAAAACCTTTCTTAAGTTTCATTTTCAGGATTTCACCCTACCTGCTACTACCTCTCAGGTTAAAACACAAAACCAAAAAGTTTCATATCCACTCTACTTTCATTATTACAAGTCTTGGTCTTTCTCTACTTCCGTCCTGTTCTTCTCATGCAATAAATACACATAATGTACTCTGACTCCAACGTCCTTAAGTTGCTAGCTTCACTCATTCATTCAAACAAATACAGAGTGTCTTCAGGGTAAAAGGCACTTAGGTTACATCCCCAAACAAAACGAAAATGTTCTACTAAAATTTATGCACTAGAAAGTAAAAATCATTATTATTATATATGTATATACTTATATGCTAGAGGCGAAACAGAAGAAACAATAATTCAGAGAATGTATACTAGGATTGCTGATGGGGCAACAGGAGAGATGTTAAAGGGAGCTATCGGGAAGGCCTCACTAAAAAGGCAGCAGTTGAGAGAGTTAGCCAAGAGGAAACACAGAGAAAACCATTCCAGACAGAGCAAAGGCCCTGGGGTGAGAGCATGTCAGGTATATTCAAAGAACAGCACTGAAGCAGGCCAGTGTGGCTAGAGTGAGCCGGCGAGTTGAGTGAGGAAGGCAGGCAGATCACACACGGCCTTCAAGTCCATGTAACGACTCCATCCACAGTAAAAGTCCACTGTAAAGCTTTTACTTGATATGAAATAAGGAGTCACTGCAATTTTTGAACAGAGGAGTCACATGTTAAAGTTTTTAAAAGTATCTCACCATGGCTGCGATGTTTGTTCGAGAACAGACTATAGCGGGCAAGGGTGGAAGCAGGGGTATCAGTTAGGTGGCTCAGCTGAGACAAGCAGCAGAAGTTTTGAGAAGTGGCTGGATTCTGGATATATTTTGAAGGTTGAGAGCCATTCTTTCCTAGCAGATTGGATACAGGATGATGGAAAAATTGGGTTGTCAAAGAAGACAGCTGAGCTACAAAGGATGAAACTGCTAGCAATTATTTTAAGGCAAAACCCTAAGTGACACTTTTGTACAGATGTTACAGGCATTCTATCCTGATTTACTCGGTCTCATCAAATCTTAAATTCTCTTTCTCTCCTCCCACAGAAATAATCTAATCAGGTAAGGCCAGTCTATTAAAGATACACGATGTTTCTTCTCAGAGAAACTGTGACTATGACTGTAAAGACAGACACCCTATCCCAGAAAACAACCCAAGGACTAGTAAATGTGTGATGGCTAGTCAAGCAACAATGGGAAGTTTCCATGTGTAAATTACTGGGTGTGTGACTTTAGGCAAGTCATTTTTCTTCTCTGCCTCATTGTTTTGTGTTAAAGTAAGGGTAATATTATCCATAGGGTTATTGTGAATACTAAATGAGTAAATAGTTATCAAGCCATCAGAGCAGCATTTGGCACGGAGTAAACAATACCTAAGTGCTGCAAGTATTACTATCATTGTCATTAAGTCTTTTTGTTAATTCTCAATCTCTGAATAATTTTATGAGAAATAATACCTAGGGAGCTGATGAGTCTAATATACATTTCCAAAAACATGAATAACCTAACACTAAGCCACACAGAGAACAAAGACAGGGCAAGTTGCTGGTCGGTGTCACGGAAGCCCAACTCCCCTCAGTCACTGAAACACTACAGGACAAATGCTACCCATTGTGTGTTTTGGGCAGGGAAAACAGGGATTCAAACCTCATGTCTCTGTGATTTTAAGAAACTGACCTATCACAGAAGCCCCACGAACTTCTCTGAACCTTTCAATTCTACTTGTCTGAGACGTCTGTAAGGATAAAGACGGTACGTGAGCACTTCGGGTTTTGCGATATACTCAAGAATGCTTCAGCTATAGTTTTTAAATGTTTACTAATCATTTATCAATATAACTCAAAAGTTAAAATTTATAACTATTTCTATATGCTATTTAACTTAAACAAGTTTGTTCTGTTCTCCCAGCTTCTGATACTGAATGAATTTCTATGGAAAATGCCCCTGAATAACAGACTTAGCCAGGGATTCTCAACACTACCTCCATCTTCGAATTACCTGGAGAATTTTAAACATATTAATGCCAAGTCCCAGTCCTAGATTTCTGGTGTAAATGAAACCAATGTTGAGAACCACAGACAGGTAAATCCTAGAAGTATTAAGTATTGAATTTTGGGAGACAGAGAGAATATTGTTTAAATTGTGAATTAGCATTATGGGTTTAAACTAGCATCATCATATGAATTGAGTTCTGGGATAAGAAGACACTATGAACCTAGATTAGAAATCTTTTTTTTTTTTTAAAGATTTTATTTATTTATTCGACAGAGATACAGACAGCCAGCGAGAGAAGGAACACAAGCAGGGGGAGCGGGAGAGGAAGAAGCAGGCTCATAGTGGAGGAGCCTGATATGGGGCTCGATCCCATAACACCGGGATCATGCCCTGAGCCGAAGGCAGACGCTTAACCGCTGTGCCACCCAGGCGCCCCTAGATCAGAAATCTTTTTAACCCTGGGAAACAAACTGAGGGCTTCGGGGGGGGGGGGAATGGGATAGGCTGGTGATGGATAGTAAGGAGGGCATGTATTGCATGGTGCACTGGGTGTTATATGCAACTAATCAACAATGGAACTTTACATCAAAAACTAGGGATGTACTGTATGGTGACTAACATAATATAATAAAAAATGTTATTTTAAAAAAAAAAAGAAAAGAAATCTTTTTAACCTGCCCTAGAGTCTCCTGAACTATCCTGAACTGCCAAAACAAGAGTTGGTAGTCTTCCAAATGTTTTCTCAAAGCTGACCTGATGACCAAAACTGAGATTTCTTTCAAATGAAATAACACACAATACTATTCTATTTTTCTCTGGCAAAATCCTTCTAAGACTTAGTGCCAAATACCTGGTTATGATTTCCCCCCCCCACTTCCTTACTATAGTCAATAGTATGCAGCTTGTCTCTAAGAAACATGAATTTTCCCTTTGTCTGTATTCTTTTAATTCATTATATAAAACATAAAGCTCTTTCCTATATTAGTGAACGTGGAGAAATTATTTCCAAATGTTTTTGCCTATCAGCATTGTATAAGACTGGGTAATGGCTTTCTATAATAAACTCATTCATTCATTCCTTTAAAATACAATACTTATTAAATCTCTACTATATGCTACACATTTCCTTCAGCTGCTTGGACTATACCAATGATCAAGACAGACCAGACCTCAATATCCTTCTAGATGCCTTTAAATGCATGAATTTAAAGTATAACTGTAGTTCAAAAACGCCTAAAGAAATTAAGATAATGGAAGTTAATATAACTATACTAGAAATATCATTGGAACCCTAATTTACTAAGTGTCTACTATAAACCAGATGTTATATTAGTCCCTTTAATATATGGTACTCATTTAATAAAGTTGCTGTCCTGCAGAGATGACATTACTATTTACAAGAAATTAAAAGAGGCCAAACAATGAGAAAATTCTTTCCTTTAGCAGAGTTTAAATTTGGCTTTCCACACTAAAGGGAATTCTCCATCCTAAAGCTGTCAAGAATGACATGACAGAGTTGTGTCAATTCATTCACACAAGAAATTTTTTCATCTTAGTTCAACTACATCAACTGTGAGAAGATTTGGGGGTTAAAAAAAGAAAAAGCACGTCATAAGAATATACTTCCAATTTCACATTTTTTAAGTTGAAATTATGCAAACTGTGTTTCAAGCACGATGCATAAACTACCTATCCATATTAAGCCACACAGCTTAAGGATAAATTAGGACTAACGAATATACTGTGAGACTAATAAAATAAATAAATACACATTATTAGGTGCAGTGATCAGTCCTTTAACTTTACGAACACTAGTCCAAACATCACTCAGCTCAATCAGAAATCCAGAGGATTGCAATTCTGCCCCAAGCAAAAACTGAGAGACAACCCAAAGATGCCTCCAAACCATTTTGATAATAATTGAGTTTATTTCGTTTTGCTTTTTTTAAGTATTCAGGTGAAGCTATTTGACTCCAATCCTGCATACATCGCCCCACCCCCCAAAAAAATCCTTTTTTAAGTTTTTAACGGAAATAGGGAACTGCCAATTGGGGTCAATTTGTAAGTTTCCGGGGGAAGCTGATACACGCCAACACTGTTCTCCCAACTCCAGGTAGAGACTGATTCCAAAATGGGATTCACTCCTCATTTACGCCAAGGAGCATCCATTCCCTTCGTCTTCTAAAGGACAAACAAGCTCATCCTTCCAGTGAGTTACTTGGCTTGTGGCTACGTTCACACAGTGCCTGCGACGCAAGCTCTCGGGCCGCCCCCACCCCAGCACTCGCGGCTCAAGGCTGGACAAGGGCCAGCTCGTGTCACCTCTCAACCTGCACCCCTCCGGCCCCACGGTACTCCCGAGCCGCCCGCCGGCAAAGTTTCCCCGCCGCTCGCTCGGGGTCACGGGGCGGAAGACCCGGTCCTGCCCTGATTCCAGAGGCAGGCTGAGAAAGCAAAAGCAGCCTCGGCCATACAGACGCTGGGGGTGCAGACGGAGCACCGCGGATGCAGGAGGGGTGTGGGGACGTCAGAAGGGGCCTCGGCGAGGCCGCCGCCCCGCCACCCGGATTCGCCCGCGCTCACCGTCGATGTTCTCCCGGTCGCTGATGTGCTGCAGGTTGCAGCCCGTGTCCTCGCGGCTCAGGTCCGTGTCGGGCCGGTAGGACTCCAGCCGGGAGTGGGCATTCCTCCGGAGCTTGGGGCTGGACGACACGCAGCACGAGGTAGTGTTCCCCATCTTCGGTGGCCCCCAGACTCCTGCTGCTCTCGCCTTCCTCCCCGTCCCCGGGAGCGGGGCGCGGGCGGGCGCGGGGCGCGGGCGGCGGGGGCGTGGAGGGGAGGCCCGCC
>NC_048232.1:31142975-31160184 GCF_002007445.2 Ailuropoda melanoleuca | reverse complement strand
GAAGCGGTCGGAAGCTCAGCGTCTCGATGCCCTTCCTCTCCGGCTCTCCGCGTCCTCCACCTCCCCCGGGCCTAACGCTGGGAAGAGAGGTGTGTGGCTGGCCTACGCCGCCCTGGCCCCGGCCCGGTGCCCCAGGGACCGCGGAGGGGCCGGAGCGGGCGGGGGCGCAGCCCAGGAGCCTGAGGGAGGGGCTGGGGGCACACAGTGGAGAAAGGTGGGGATGCGGCCGCCTCCCGGCGGGGCGCGAACGCTGGGTTTCTCTCACAACGAGGGGTCGGGGGTTATTTTGAAAGTATTTAAAAGGAAACTGGACCTTGATTTGGGAGTTCTCGCGTCTATTTTGAGTTATGCCTTGACTTCCTGGTGACCTTGTTTGAAGCCGTGAGATAAATCTGGGGGGCCCCTGGGCTACATTAATGCCGAATTAGCTGCAGTGTTCTGAGTTCCCAGGGAATGAGTGTGAAGTAGAGACCGATAACTTAACATCAGCTCTCCTTTACTTTGCAATGCTCTGGGGTTTTGTCTTGCTGGGACCAGCCTGACCTAAAGCATGTTAGCCGAGATGAAGTTACGTGAAAGTGCCTGGCTCACGTGAGATGTTCAGTAAATCGTGGGCTCCATTGCCTCCCGACACCCGAGAAAGACCTTTTGCCTGAGGTGGCGGAAATAACCTGCCCACTCTTTCTCCAGATAGTCACTGGAGTCATGAGAAGACTCAGGGAAAAAATGACTTTGAACACAAAAAATATGGTGCAACCCTCTTAATTTTATATCTGAGGAAACGGAAGTCGAGAAAGATGAAGTGCCTTGATTTGCCCAAGGTCCCAGTACTAGTTAGTGGCAGATGTAAGTACTAAAAGGGAAGAAAAGGAGTAAGGAGACTTAATAGTTATATAGCATCAGCAACGTGTGGACATCTTGCCTGAGGCTTTATAAACACTTGTTTTGTTTAATTATTGATATCTAGCCTTTTTTACAACCTGTGTTGTCTCTCTAATCTTGCTTTCATGTTTATACATTTATTAGTCAATAATCAAAAAAGCCTCATGCTCTGAACTGGATTAATGCCATTTGTTGCAATAAGTGGCAGATGTCCTTGGAAAATAAATGGCAGCAAAGTGCTGATGTTGACAAGATGAGAAAGGAAATGTAAAAGGGAAGTTCCAAAGAATTGCAGCCCCAAAAAGGTGGGTAAATAGCAACAAGACAAAATAATGCTCTATATTAAGGCAGTTCTGACCTTCTTGCTTCCCAGGAAAGTTTAAATGGGACATAACTGCAAGTCAGTGAATGTGTGTATTCACATTTTCAGGGCTGCAGTGTGTGGGTGAGATGGATGAAAATTGGGACAGGGGTTAGCATATTGTCTGTTCTGATTGCTATGCTGAACCATAGGTGTATGGCATATCCACTTTAAATATGAAATTAAATTTTCATTTAATTGTAGAATTTATAATATATCAGTGATATGCTCTGAAGGTTTTTAAGAGAAGAGGCAGAATAGCTGTCTTCAAGCTTCCTGTGCTGGCAGGTCATCGGGCAGTGTTAACTGAAAAGATAGTCTGGAAGTGAAGGAAGACAGGACTGGGGGTCAGGGTAGCCCCAGACTCTTGCCAAAGGATGGACAGTCATTGGTCTGCAGGGACTTTTCTGTCCCCCACCTTCCCCATCCCCTCTTTGACATTCCTGCCATGTTCCCTTTAGGAATGCACCTGTTGGAATTATAAAGAAGTGTGACTTTTGGTCAGCAGGCCCAGGACTAGTGCTAAAGCCTCAACAGTGACTTACCTGAATGCCATGCCCCCCTGGCCTCCCCCACCGCCCCCCACACACACACACACACACTTCAGACTCCTCCAGGCAAAGGTACCTCCTCCTTGAAATGCAGTGACACTTTAGGAGAGGTTGCAGAAACAAAGTGATGCCAAGATGAAAATGAAATGTGTTATTTTTGAAGCACGTGCTAGAAGCCATGCTCTGTACTAAGTATTTTTTATATCTAAGCCTATGCTGTTTCCACATTTTACAAATAAAGACGCTTTAATTCTGATAATTAAACCTAAGATTAGACTACTGAGAAAAGGCCTAAGTGGAGATATTAACCTTGGTCCTGACTGCTAAGTCCATAAGGTCCCCTCTCAGCTGTATCCACCCCAACACGTCCTGCCCCCACCTCTGGGTATCACTGAACAGGAAGGGAACAAAGAAGCAGATTAAAGTAATGAGAGAAGAAATCTGCAAAAGTTTTGAGTGGAAAAGATTTTCTAGTGTTGCTTCTCTCCTTTTTTCTATTCTCTTTTTGAAGAAAGCTGGCAGTGACTGCTTAGGACTAGTTCTAGACTTGAAGAAGAGAGGGGATCCTTATTTCTGTGGGCCCCACCCTTCTGACCAGAGTAAGGTAGACAGGCAAGAAGGTCGAAGAGAAGCATATGCAGAAATGTGCATTTAGCCACAGTGTCTTTGACATTGCAACACTTGGGAATCTCAATGCAAGCACACTTCGTCGATAAAGGAAATCTAGCCCAGGATTGGGGCCAGAGGGAGAGAGGAAAGGTGAGCACTGCAACCCAAGGCCCCCGTCCTCAAATCATTCAGCCTTTTGAGAGAATATCAACCTGGATATATTCGTAACCCACCTTGCTTTTTAAGCTTTCTAGAAAGAATCATTTGGGTATTTTTTTTCCTTCACTTTTCTCTGTAATCACTATTTAAGATTCTGGTCATTATGAAGAGGTGAATATGGAAACTCGGGTGAACAGCAGAAGTCATTGCTCTTCAGATTTTTTTTAGCAGTAGTAGCTTTTTTTTAACAAAATTTTCAATGGAACCACAATATTTAAAACATATGATTGATATTAGTATTAACCTATGAGATCTACTTATAAAAAACAAACTATTGAGAATTAGCTACCTTAATTGAATCACGTAGATCATAATTATAGCCTTACTTCAGTCACACTTATATGCATGAAATATGAATCACCCCCTAGAATACAGAAAACACTGACCCAGATTAACCCAGGACCTGGACTTTTGGTCAGAGGAAGAAAAATGGGGGCACCTGGATGGCTCAGTCGGTTGGGCGTCTGCCTTCGGCTCAGGTCATGATCCTAGGGTTCTGAGATCAAGCCCCACATCGGGCTCCCTGCTTGGTGGGGAGCCTGCTTCTCCCTCTCCCTCTGTTGCTCCCCCTGCTTGTGCTCTCTGTCAAATAAAAAAATAAAATCTTCACGCAAAAAAAAAATATGGATAGAGTCTTGGGGTAAAAAAAACCTTCCCAGAGTATATCTGCCCTTTTCTTATCATCTGGTTACCAGTTTCCTGTGTCCGTTACTCAGCGTTTGTAAGGCAGTAATGGAAAAAGCAAGACCCTTTGTCTGTTGTAACACCAACGCTCTTCCTGTCACCCTCTTATTTTCCAGTGACCTCCCCTCCAGATAAGGCCTCCATCTAGTACTTGAAGGTAGGCAGTCCAAAATGTGACCAGCTATTGGGAAAGTATTTACTTTGATAGCCGCTTGACCTTGACCAACGTAAGTGATTCATTTATTGATAAAACATTTCTTAAAAGTGTACTGAGCCAGGCACCTTAGGGATACAAAAATGGGTAAGATTTAGTTCTCGCCCTTGAGAAACTCATTATCTGGTTAGGTAAATGGTCAAAAGATCAGGTGTAGACTAAGTCCAGCAATGTGAATGATTGTAGTCACTTAGTGGTAAAATCTGAAGACTACCAAGACTGCTACCTATAGTTAAAAACCTTTCTTGCCCATGGATACATCTAAAATTCCACTATAGGAGATTTACTCCTATGAAGTAAAGAATTATATCCAGAGATTGTCGGAATGAAAATTCCCACAAGCAATTAAAGATGGCTAGTAGATTGAAATACTGATGGCAAGTCCCTTGGACTAAAGTAACTGCCAGGAACAATGTGTTGAGAAGGATTCTGAGGTCATATTCCAGCCCAACAGGGAAGAATGCTTCCGTAAGGAGAGGAGGAGGAGGACGACGAGGTAGCACTGGTTCCATGGATTTCCTTGCCATGAGGAAAACCACTGTTTATGGAACAAACACTGAAGCCAGGGACAGCCACAGTCTCTGGGTTTCTAGGCAAAGGCACACCTGGAAGCTGATTTATCTACCACGCGACTAAGAACTCACCACCTGTCCCCAGGCTAACCAACCTTAACAAGTCTAATCTCTCTCTTGCCCTTGCCCAACTCTTTATCTGCTTTATCCCTCCTTGCTCACAATAGAAATGGTGTCCGACTGGGAGAGGCTGTTACTTCTCTACCCAGTGTCGGTCCTCCCATCTTCCTTTTCACGGAGCCCTCCATTTTGTGAGGACCAGCAGTACATCCATCTCAGAGATGACAGCTGGCCATGTGACTAAGTTTGGCCAATGATATGTGAGTGGAATCTTACAGGAAAGCTCTCTGAAGGTGTTTCCTCTTCTCTGCTTCTTGGAATGTGGACATGATGGCTGGAATTCTAGTGTGCCCTTTGGAATACCAGCTGACCTTGAAGATGAAAGCCATGAACTAAGATATGTCCCTGTATGCTTGTTTTACATGAAAGAAATATATTTTGTACAAGCCACTGTTATTTTGAATTTCCAAGTAATATGCAGCCAAATCTTGTCCTGATTTGGCAAGAATTTTATATTATCCTTTGATAGAGTCTTATGTCTCTGTGTCAGCAGTTTTCACTGATTGGCTCCGAGATGATGGGGACTCTGACCTAGAACTGTGCAGTCATCTTACATACTTGGCTCCTCATAGCAGAATCCAGGTTGGAATGGGAAAATGCAGTATTCAGGTTCTGGAGTCAAGATTGGATTTTGTGGCAAAAAGAAGTTGTTTCTCTAAAAGGCAGATTAGTCCCCATGGAAATTAAAGAAGTAAATGCATTATTTTAACATAGCACTCCTTCAGTATTCCCAGAACTGGAACCAAAGGTTCCTGTGAGCAGGAAACTCTAGGAACACACCGTGCTATATATGCTGAACGTCCACCCGACCCAGCAAATTGATTCTTTCCTGTCAACAAGGTATTTTATTTGGTTTTGTTTCTGGACCTCTCTTCATGACTCCTCCATTGACTATTTGGAAAAAGGGTAGAAAGTTGGTTTCTGCCACCTCGTATTCTTCCAAACACAGGCAAGAAGTCTTTCTAGTCTAACATGGTTGGCATTGGGAGCGTTGGTGGGGGATTTATTGAATGTCTCCCATGAGCCAGGCACTTTCGCATACCTTTATGTTAGTTAACTGACCTCAGTTCAGACCGTGTTCCCAACATGACAAAACCCAGCAGCATTTTAAAGTAAAATAAGGATAGTTGATGAATTGTGTTAACGTACTGCCTCTACCTCACATTTGTAACCTCCAAGGAACGCCAAACACTCTACAGCTGTAACGCAACATTCGAACAGCCCTGGGGTCCCAGGAGCAGCCAGATAGACCCTACTGAAGCAGGCAGTCCTATCCCTCCCCTGCTTAAGATTTGTCAGGAGCCTCTCACTGCCTGTAAAATAAAAACTCCACTCTGCCTGGCATTCAAGCCCACCTTTACTCCAGCTGATCAGAACTGCTCAGAACTCACTATCAGGCCTGCCCTTCCTGTCTTGCTTTACTTGTGTGATCCCATCGCCTAAACACCCTTCGTCCTCTTCTGCCCAGCACCACGTTTTCAATCCTCAGCCTTCAAGGCCCAGTGCAAGCACTGTTTTTTTCAGTCCCTCTGCTGGAGATCATAAACTCATATAGGTTTTATCTAAAACCACTCATCCCTTCCTGCTTGTTTTTATGCATTAATTTGTTTTATCTTGTCTACTAAACTCTACACTCTGAAAGGGCGCCCGTTGCTTCCCTGATTGTGCTTTGTGGCCCTTGGCCACAGTACCTGGCTGGTAGGATGTGCTCAAGGACTGTTACCTGAGTAAGAGGCTAGGCAAGTACCTGAACATGCTCCCTGCCCCCCCCCCCGCCAGATCCCCGTGTCTCTCCACCCTTTATTCTCAATAGGAGAAGAACAGACTGAGCAGGGGCAAGGGACTGCTGGTGATGACTGTAAAAGGCTTCACTGATAATTCCCTTTTATTATATGTTGAAATATTTGAGGAAATATGTCTTGCATTGTGAAGCTTTTGAGATTCATAGAAATCTATAGGCAATAAAGTGTTTATTACCTTTTGTGCCTTCTTGTGAATTAATTAACCAGAAAAACAGCCCTTATGAAATGGGAGTTGTGCTTTTCAGAGCCTAGCTCTGACTGTATTAGAAAGAAACATATTAGAGAAAAAGTATCATTCATTAACTTGTTTACTTCAAGAAGAGAAGTTGGAATCCCAGAGCTTAGGATGCCATGCTTCATGTTTTTTTTAAACCTGAAAGCACCCAATTCCAGAAGAAAAAAAGGTAATATGCAGTATGTGTATGCATGTGCATGCATGCGATGTGTACATACTCAAAAGCCACATTCATTCAGTTGACAAATTTTGCCAGTTTGTCCAAGTCAGTGAAGGGACAGATTGCCCATGACAGGAAATGTTTTTTATTGCCACCACTGGGTGGGGGGAGGGGAATGCTCCCATATCTAGTGGGTAGGAGCCATCCTGCTGGGCACAGGACAGCCCTCACAAGAACTTTACAGCCCCAAATGGCTGTAGTGCCAAGGTTGAAAAGTCCTGTCTAAATTGTCCAGTTATTTGCTGCACAAATGTTACTGATTCTTTCCATTAGGAGGTACACATCCTTACACTTTTCATAGCATCTGAAAGGAAATAACAATTCATTATCTAATTCAGCTTCCCACAAAAAACTGTTTAAAAGGAAAAATAACACTTGTTTTCAAAAGACAAAGATAGATTGTTAATATCAAAACACTTCTTAACATGAACTCCTACAGGAAGGCTTTTAAACAGCCGTTCTGGTTCCAGTTTTCCCACATCGCTCTAGAAGTATATATGTGTGAGCCTGGAAGTCAGCCCAGGTGCAGATAAGCAGGCCTGTAACAGATTTTTTTTCTTAAATGAGAAAAAAAAAAAGTCTAAGCGCTTAAAAGCTAAAAGAGCCTTTGAGAACATTGTTGAGTTGATGTGCAAGGCACAGAAACCACCACTGGATTTATTCTAAAGTCAGAGGTAGTGACATTTCCTTTATATTAGCCCTCATTCAGTATTTTGTTAATATTTTCCCTTTAATTCCAGGGATGTACTGTATGGTGACTAACATAATAAAAAATCATTAAAAAAAAAATTTTCCCTTTATTGAGGGGGGAAGGATTTCCTTTGACCATTTGATCATTTCTCATATTTTTTTCTTTTATAATAATGTGATCATGCTATATATAAAACTTGATAGCCTCCATTATTTTCTACAGCGTCTGAAGTACTTTCCCAAACTAGTGAACATTTTTTTAAAAACTATCACAACTGGGGGCGCCTGGGTGGCACAGTCAATTAAGTATCCGACTCTTGGTTTCAGCTCAGGTCTTGATCTCAAGGCCCTGGGATGGAGCCCTGTGTCAGGCTCCGTGCTCAGCGTGGAGTCACCTTGAGATTCTCTCTCCCTCTCCCTCTACCACTCCCCCCCACTCACGCACTCTCTCTCTCTCTCTCTAAAATAAATAAATAAATCTTAAAAAAAAAACTATCACAACTGCAAAATATATCCTATAGATGTGCCATAATTTATTTAACATTCCACAATTATTGGACATTTCATTTGTTTCTTTTCAGTATAATAAAAAATGGTTCTGAGACGTGCATTTTTATGTACTGATCTTTTTTTTGCATGTGCTTATTTCCATAAAAGGAATTAGTCTGTGTCATTTTGACCAGATAGGAACATCTTAAAATCTCTTGATAAGTGTTGCCATATAATATTGTACAGAGTTCATACTATTTTGCACAAATAATTGTTTCCTTACTGAAACAACAAGCTCAGAAAGGAACTTCTGGCCATTCTATGATCTGTAATTGGATGAGTTTCCATTGCCTCTGACAACATTTTATACACACCTGTATCACAGGATTTATTAATATGTGTTATTTTTTACCCACATTTCTCCGAGTAAACTCTGAAGTAGAAAGCAGAACTTGTCTTATTTTTTGTAGCCCCAGTATTATAAACAGTAGCCCTAACAGTCCACTTCTGAGAACAGCAACACCTGACAGGCATCAGGGCACCGTCAGGTAAATACCAAGAAGCAGTAATTGTCTCAATCTGAGTTTCCCTGTGATGGACCACAAGTTTGCATACCTAACAAAGGGAAGCTGCATACAGTTAGCTGTATTCTAAATCCAGCCCTGACAATTCATGAGCATGTGTTTTTTTTTCCAAGTTTTAAAGTGCTTCAGTGTATCCTGTTATGGCTACTTTTCCTTCTGTCCGGCAGGTGAACTGACAGTTGATATTACCTGCAGTGTTAACTCAGGATAATATCACCTTACCCCAAGACCTTCAAGAGCCTCCAAAATGACTGCGTGACTGCTAGAAACCTCATAGAAACTTCTTCCTGTTGCTCGGTTATTGTCCTTCTGCATTTCCTAGGGACTTTACCTTGGCACAGTATCTGATGCTAAATTTTAATGAATGTCAAACAAGTCACTGTGTGGTAAATGCCAAGAAAAACAGTAATAAAAGAAAGAAGTGAAAATCTGTACCTTCTGCCTTTATCCCAGCTCCAATCTACACCTTTTATCATCAACCCCAAGGACTGGGGTCTTCTGTTTGAAAATGATATCAGTTCCATAACTTCGGGAGACTTCTTGCTATGATACTGGGCTGGAGAGAAGCTGTTCAAAGCGGGCATCTCCCTCAGTAGGGTGGCCTGAAGATGCACAGGCCCCCTTTGCTTGATGGTAATGCCCTCACTGCCTAAGAGGATGCTTGAAATTCCCAGCCGGCCTCCCTTGGGAATAAGGCCTTAAAATCTCATTTTGCCTTTGATAAGTGATATTTGGAATATTCACACATTGAAATGTTGCTGTTCTCTATTAGCACGGTACCAGTTAGTGTATCTGACTAGTCAGAAGGATCGCTTCTCAAGGCACAAAGGAATGGTAGGACGGGGCTGTATCTTCATTCATAAAACTCCGAGGGGCTCGAGAGAAAGCCATGAGAGAACAAGACCCACTCTGGGAGCGGCTCAGCCAGGAGCCACTGGAGAAGTCCTGGCGGTACTCAGAGGAAAACATGGGTCGGGGGGGGGGCACACCCACGTGACAGCGGATCAGGTGAAAAACAATAAAATCAGTGTGGACAAGACTCAGACTTAAGACCCCCATGACCTTAACCTGCTCTCAGAATGTATAGGTCACAACTTTGCTTTGGGACACTTCTGTATATAAAGTGCTAAATAGAAGAGGGGAACAAGATTTAGGTTTCCCATCTCCCATACTCTTAAGATGCACATGGTAATATTGTGAATGGAGTAGAAAAAGGCTTTCCTTCTCAGGAAATAAAAAACACTTCCACTCTTGTTAACAGTTTTCTCCACTCACAATCTGTAGAACTGATTAAAAAAATATTTGAAAGGAATATTAACATTCATAGATATTAACTTGTTTGGACAAAATATGCCAATTATTTCCATTTAATTTATAATAGTGAAAAACTTTATGCAACCTAAATGCCCTTGAAGCAATGACTAAGTAAATTCTGCTACATACAACGGAATCTATGAAGTCATGAAAATAAAGATGTATATATATCTATACTTATTATTATTATAGAAAGCCATGAAATATTGTTGAAGGGAAAAAGTGGATTACATATGGTGAGCATATCATTTGGTCCTATTCATGAAAAATGATATTTCCCTATGAATATACATGCAAAGGGGCGTGTTTAGAGATATTCACAAATAGACTGTGTTAAAAATGATAACCATTAAAATAAAAACTTAGTTGATTTTGGTTTCCTGGGTTTTTTTTTACTTTAAATCTGTATCTTTTCCAGAAGCCATAATGCATTTATTTCCTTGCTGAATCCTTTTACCTCAGATGCTTTTCTTCCCCTGCTAGTGTTTGTCTAAAACCATTGCCAGCTAAAAAAGGAAGGATTGTGAAGTAGAATCCATGCAGATGAATAGAACGGAATCCACATTGGACGACACATCATCCACGGCTATAAGATCAGGAGGCAAATGCAAGTAGTAGTTCTAATGCAGGAAAGTGCAACCTGGATATTTGGATTCTGTATAGAATTCTAGCTCTTACACTAACAGGCATCAGTTGTTACCGTTTCTTGCCTATGGGCACTGAACGTGTTATCGTCCATTTTATTTAACTTACTGTAAAATGATATTAGCTATGCTGCTACTTAAGCTATCTTCTGTCCAGTCATTCAGCTTCTGTCTTTTGAGGGCCATGCCCCCTCACTGCCCCACCCCAGCCCCCCACCCCTAGAATAGGGAGCTCTGTATATTCAATCTATCTGTACCATTTAATTATTAAGACATTTTAAAAGGCAAATCTCCAAAATGCAGACCATTGGCTTCTCCATTAAAAAGTATTTCACAAAGGTCTAAACTTGAAAGATAACAGAGATTAATGATATTTGATATACCAGGGGAGAGTGAAAGCACACAAACCTTCAAACCCAGCAAACAAGGCTCAATCCCTTTAGGAAGTCTCCACTTAGAGAGAGAACCCTAGCATGGGTCCTAAATGAGGTGATGAGAGGCTCACAGTACCTGCTCTGTAAAGCAGACCCAGCCCACTCTGGAATCCAGGTCTCCTGTTCCTCTGCTAATGCTTTCTCCTCTACATCATCCACGCACAAGAAAATTACAGCAGCTGAGCTCTGTAAGTTAAACAGCATGATTGATCAAAATTAATCTGCAACAATTCTATGGAATCACTAAGAATTGGGCTTATTTTTATTTCGATTTGTAACAAAAACCCTATACAACAAAGTAGTTGAATAAATCCCTTCATTCAATTAATCAATACGGCGAAATTACAACCAACAAGTACTTGGCTCTCTACTGTAGTCTCAGGGAGATGAAGAACCAGTTAGAAAGAGTGCAAACTCCATGGAAGAATTAAACTGCCAAATAAGCGATACACCTAGTAATTGCCCCAAGAGCTAAGGGAGGGAACCATCACTTCAGGCTTTGGTGGCCTTTAGAGGCTCAACATAGACTCATATTTATTCAGAACCCAAAATCCAAAAGTCCAGTAAGGCATTTTTTTTAAATGAAACATTAGGCTACATTCAACAATGGTTTTTATAAAGAATATCTTGTTATTTATAATTCCAATTCTCTGAATGACAGTTACTTGGACAAACTTGTATATAATCAACATTCTTAAAGCTACATGAAAACGTCCACTATCACCCAGTCCCACTCACAGAAGTCCGGAGAGAGATTTACATTTAAATGTCACCATAGTATAAAAATAGGAAGAATTACCTAGCTATATAAATAACAAATTATCTACTTCAGTTTTATCTCAAAACACGCTGACATTTTTGGCTATCCTAGTTCAGTCAAGATGACCAGAACGGTCTCAGAGAAGCAGAAATAGAATTCAGTTTGAACTAAGAAAATTCAAACCTGATTATATTGATAATGCCGCTTATTTCCCTTCCATTTTTTAAAAATCAATTTTAATGAGGTAGTTTCCATAAAACCAAATACTCCCATTTCAACTGTCAAAACATCTCAGCGAGATTAAAAGAATTTTAATCTACCAGGATAACCACCACCACAAGATATAGAACATTTTTGTTACTCGCCAAATTCCCAAAATCTAGGTCAGGAATCCCTATCCCCACACAACCCCTCATCAGTTTTCTGTCACTGTGGATCAGATTTGTCATTCCTAAGGTTTCATAAAACTGTAACCATACACTCTGTATAATAATACCCTTGTGCAGGGGCGCCTGGGTGGCACAGCAGTTAAGCGTCTGCCTTCGGCTCAGGGCGTGATCCCCGCGTTGTGGGATCGAGCCCCACATCAGGCTCCTCTGCTATGAGCCTTGCTTCTTCCTCTCCCACTCCCCCTGCTTGTGTTTCCTCTCTTGCTGGCTGTCTCTATCTCTGTCGAATAAATAAATAAAATCTTTAAAAATAATAATAATAATACCCTTGTGTAAGGCTTCTTTTGTTTTGAGATTCAAATGTGTTGTTGCACGTATGACTTGTCAAATTTATGATTAGTTGTGTTTATTGCTAATTAGTTTCGCCATGTATGGATATTCCACATTTGTTTATATACCACAAATATTGATGGATGTTTAGGTTGTTTCTAGTTTTTGTCTATTATAAATAAAGTCATTATGAACATTTGTGTACAAGTCTTTGTATGGATATATATTTTCTTGGGCAAATATGTAGATGTAAGACTGCTGGGTTGTATGGTAAGTGTATATCTAACTTTACAAGAAATAACCAGATTTTTCCAAAGTACTGGTACTGTTTTACATTCCCACCAACAGTGTATGAGATTTGTAATTAGTATAATCCTCCTTTTTCATTGTCATCATTCTAATGGGTATATAGTAGTAACTCACTGTGGTTTCACTTTTTTCTTTTTTCTTTGAGTAGGCTCCAGGCCCAGCATGGAGCCCAACACGGGGCTTGAATTCACAACTCTGAGGTTAAGACCAGAGCTGAGATCAAGAGTCGGACGCTTAACCTACTGAGCCACCCAGGCACCCCTTGCTGTGGTTTTACTTTGCATTTCCTTGATGACTGATGATGTTGACACATTTTTGTATGTCTATTCATATATTGGCTATTAATATATCTTATAAAGTGTCTTTTCAAATGTTTTGCCCAATTTAATTGGGTTATTTATATTCCTGAGTTGTGGTAGTTCTGTATGTATTCTGGATACAAGTCCTTTGTCATATATGTGTTTGTGAATATTTTCTTCCATTGGGTGGCTTCTGTTTTCATTTTCTCTTAAAGCATTGTCCTTTGAAGGGCATAAGTTTTAACTCTATAGAAGTCTAATTTATTGATAGCTCAATATCAATAGCTTATAGCTCTCGTTGTTTGTGCCCTAAGAAATCATCTACTACCTCCAGTTTATAAGATTTTCTTCTGTGTTTTCTTCTAGAAATCTTAAGTTTTACCTATGAAGCTTAGGTATATGATCCAGTTGGAGGTTAGTTTTGTATATGGAGCATGGAAAGGATCAAGGTTCATTTTTTTTCATGTGGATATCCAGTTGTTCCTGCACCATTTGTTGAAAAAACTGTCTTTTCCC
Source organism: Ailuropoda melanoleuca (assembly GCF_002007445.2). Lineage (NCBI taxonomy): Eukaryota > Metazoa > Chordata > Mammalia > Carnivora > Ursidae > Ailuropoda > Ailuropoda melanoleuca. Next base: position 31,146,957 of record NC_048232.1, on the reverse strand, counting down.
CTCTGAATTACTGTAGCCCTTTGTCAAAAATATTTGACCACGTATGGGTAGGTCCATTCCAGGATCTATTGTGTTCTATTGATCCATATGTTTATCCTATAGTAATGTAGCTTTGTAGTCTGTCTTGAAATCTGATAATTTAAGTGTTCCTCTTCAAAATCATTTTGGCTATTCTAGATCCTTTGTGTTTTTGTATAAAAATTTTAGAATAAGTTATAAAATTGCCTGCTGGGATTTTGATTAGGATTGCACTGAACTATGTAACAACTGGGGGTGGGGGAATTGACATCACAATATTTAGTCTTCAATTTAGAAACCTGGTACATCTCTATTTATTTAGGTCTTCTTTAATTTTGTTCAGCAATTTTTGTAGTTGTTTTTTTTTTTTAGTTGTAAAGGCCTTGCACATACTGTGTTAAATCTATCCCTAAATAGTTCATATTTTTGATACTATAGTAAGTGGTATTTTATTTCAATTTCCAACTGCTCATTGATAGTGCATAGAAAGACTAGATTTTTGTATATTAACCTTATATGTGCTAAATTCAATTCTTCTATTTGACTTTTTATAGATTATACTTAAATTTTTCTACATATAAAATCATGTCATCTGCAAAAAAGGCTATTTTACTTCTTTCAGCCTGTATTCCTTTTATTTTTTTTTCTTACCTATTGTACTGGCTAGGACCTTCAGTACAATGCTGAATTGAAACCTCATCAGCACATATCCTTGCTTTATTTTCAATCCTAGGGAAAGCATTCACCATAATAGATGATGTTAGCTAAAGGGTTTTCAGATACTCTTTGCCAGGTTAAAGAAGGTCCTTTCCATTTCTAGTTTGCTTTGTTAAGAGGTTTTTGTATTATGAATGGGTATTAAATTTTATTAAACATTTTTGTGTATTGCTTAAATGAATCATCTGGTTTTCTCCTTAATTCTGTTAATGTGAGGGTTACATTGAATTTTTCTTAATTTTAAAGCAAACTTGGGGCACCTAGGTGGCTCAGTCGGTTATGTGTCAGACTCTTGATTTTGGTTCAGGTCATGATCTCAGGGTCATGAAATGGAGCCTGTGTCAGGTTCTGTACTGGGCATGGAGCCTGCTTAAGATTCTCTCCCTCTCCCTCTGCCCCTTGCCCTGCTCATGCTCATGCTCTCTCTCTCTCTCAAATAAACAAATAAATGTTTAAGAAAAATATTAAAGCAACCTTGCATTATTGGGGGGGGGGGAATCTCACTTGGTTGTAATGCATTAACCTTTTTATATATTCTTAAATTCAATTTGCTAAAATTCACTAAGAATTTCTGCATCTTTCACTGATGTGTATCAGTTACTAGTTTTCTTTTCTTGTATTGTCATTGTCTGGGCTCAAAAAAAAAAAAAAAGAAATGTTCTCTCTATTTTGGGAATGAGTTTACACACAATTGGTATTACTTCTTCCTTAAATGTTTGGTAGAATTTACTAGTGAATCCATCTGGGCCTGGAGTTTTCTTTGTGGGAAGCGCTTCGTTAATAATTAATCTCTTTGAGATATATATATGTGTGTGTATATATATATATATATATATATATATATATGGCTACTCAGATTTTCTGTATTTCTTGAGTCACTGTTGTTAATCTATGACTTTCAAAGAATTTGTCCTTTTTATCTGTGTTGTTATATTTATTTGCATAGTTGTAATATTTATTTTTTTAATGGTTGCAAGATGTGTGGTAATGTCCTCTCTTTTTTTTTCTACTGATGATAATTTTTTCTTATATCTCTCTCCCTCCCTCTTTCTCACATAACTGGCCTCACTAGAAGTTTCTCAATTTTGTCATTTTCCAAAGAGATTTTATTAGGCTTTAGTGATTTTCTAATATATAATTTCCTATTCTCTGTTACTATTATTTTGTTTCCTACATCATCACTTTTAATTTCTATATTTATTCTCTCTGTCCTTTTACTTTTATTTAATTTGCTCTTCTGTTTCTGGCTTCTTGATATGGATGCTTAGATTGATTTTAGCACTTTCTTCTTTTATAATTGAGCATTTAAAACTATACATTTTCTTCTAAGTACTCTTCATATCCTACAAATTTTGACATATTTTTTGATTTTCTTTCAGGTCAAAATATTGTCTAATTTGTGATTTCTTCTTCTACCCTTGGGCTATTTAATTTAAATGTTTTGTTTTTAGTTTTAAAATATTTTAGGATTTTCTAAATAATTTCAGATAATTCCATTTTTTCAGAAAATGCAATCTGTAAGTATTTCAGTCCTTTTAAATATGATGACGCATGTTGTATGACCCAGCATTTGGATCTATCTTAGTAAAGGTTTCATGTACACTTGAAAAAAAATGTGTTTTAATGTTGTTGAGTGAAGCATGCTGTAAATATAAATTAGATCCAGTTTTTCAATAGGATGGTTCAAATCACCTATCTAATTACTGATTTTGTCTGTTTCTTCTATCAAATACTAAGACAGGGCAACTGGAGTCTCCAGCTATGCATTTGTCTGTTTCCGTTTGCACTTCTATCAGTGTTTCCTTCATATATGTTGAAGCTCTGTTTTGGGTGCTTTAGGATTGTTATGTCTTTTTGATGAATTTCCAAATCTGCATTTTTCGTGTTTCTTTTCCAGCTTCTTTTGGGTTGTTTTTTAGAAGTCCACTTTACTTCCACTATTACTTTATAAACTATTTCTCTTCATCCGAATTATTAATGGTTCCTCTAAGATTTACAATATTCTTATTTAACTTATTCAATCTACATTGAAATAATACACCATATCTTATATAAGGTATGTAAGACTCTTGCAACATTATGCTTGCTTTTTCCCCCTCTTGTCCTTTGAGCCCTTGTCATGCATTTTATTTCCGCACCTGTTAATGAACACCACAATGCATTGTACTTGTTTTGTTTTTTTCTTTGCTTAGTTACCATTTAAAGAAATTAATAAATTAATACAAAAAATATTTCGTACTTATCCACATATTGACCAGTTCTGGTGCTCTTTGTTCCTTTGTGTAAGACCAAGTTTTCCATCAGATAGCATTTTCCTTTTGTCTGAAGAACGTCCTTTAACATTTCCTATAGTACAAATCTGCAGTCGACAAAGTCTCCCCATTTTTGTTTATCTAAAAGTTTGCTTTTGTTTTGAAGGACATTTTTACTGAATATAGTTCTAAATTGACTTTTTATTCTTTTAGCATTTTATAGTCATTTCATTTTTTTTCTTGCATATTTCTGATGAGAACTTTGCTATAATTTTTTATCTACGTTCCTCTGTGTGTAATGTGTTTTCCCCTTTCTCTGGCTGCTTTTAGATGTTTCTCTTCATCATTTGTTTTCAGCAATTTGACTATGGTATACCTCAGTTTGTGATGTGAATACGTGTGTTTATTCTGCTTGGAATTCTTTGGAATTCTTGGTTTGCAGTTTATAGTGTTCATTAACTATGAGGTGTTTTTTAGCCATTATTTCTTCTGTTACCCATCTCCCCCTTTCTGGGTTTCACATATATGAAACCACTTGATATTATCCCCAGGACCGTTCACTTTTTTTAACCACCTTATTGAGATATAATTTACAAACCATAAAGTTCAGCTGTTTAAAGTGTACAATTCAATGGTTTTTAATATATTTACAGAGGGTGTTGGTCCAAGATGGCGGAGGAGTAGGAGACCTAAATTTCCTCCAGTCCCAAGAATTCAGCTAGATGGTTATCAAACCACTCTGAACACCTACGAACTCAAGAGGAGGTCAAAGAAAAGAATAGCAGCAACTCTGTGAACAGAAAAGCAACTACTTTCTGGAAGGTAGGACATGCGGAGAAGTGAATCTGAGGCGACATATGGGAAGATAGACCAGGGGGAGGGAGCTGCCGTCAGCCAGCTACTGGCAAGTGATAGAGCAGCAGAGCACAAAATTGGAACTTTTAGAAGTCTGCTCCAGTGAGGGATGTCACTGGTGGCTAAGCGGGGCGGGGGGG
>NC_048232.1:31097997-31142855 GCF_002007445.2 Ailuropoda melanoleuca | reverse complement strand
GCCCGAGTGCTGCAGAGCTCCCAGGTATCGTAGCAGGGAAGCTGGCTACAAAGAGTGAGCCAAGGACAGGGCCCTCAGCTGGAGGGGGGAGGTGGGGGGGGCCATAAACTGTGATCCTCGGCACATCAGGGAGACCCTCCTCTCTCCCCTGGGGGGAGCAGCACAGGAGACTGCCGCAGGAATCTGCTGGGTTTAGAGACTCCAAACACAGCCGTGTGCCAGAGATAGAAATGCTCGGTCACAGGCCAGGTGAGCATGGAGTGCAGACAGAGACCAGGGAAACAGGCGTGATTGCTTTTCTCAGAGGTTACACTGGGCAAACCCTGCCACCCGCCCCCCCCCCCCCCCCCCCCCCCCCCCCCCCNCCCCCCCCCCCCCAGCTCTCAGCTCCTCCGGGGCAGGAGATTGGGAGGCCACTATTTTCATTCCCATCCTGGCAGAAATCCTTTAGGAAACAAAAGCCACAGAAAGCAAAATGGAGCGGATTACTTAGCCTGGCCCTGGGCAAGGGCAGTGCAATTCCACCCGGGGCAAAGACATTTGAGAATCACTGCAACAGGCCCCTCCCCTACAAGATCAGCAAGAATGATCCAGCCAAGACCAAGTTTACTGAGCAATGAGAACTGCAAAACTCAAGTGCAAGGAGAATACCGCATAGAATTCATGGCTTTTTCCCCATGATTCTTTAGTCATTCAACTATAATTTTTTTTTTGTTTTTTTTTTTTAAAGATTTTATTTATTTATGTGACAGAGAGACAGCCAGCGAGAGAGGGAACAGAGCAGGGGAGTGGGAGAGGAAGAAGCAGGCTCCCAGCGGAGGAGCCCGATGTGGGACTCGATCCCGGAACACCGGGATCACGCCCTGAGCCAAAGGCAGACGCTTAACGACTGTGCTACCCAGGCGCCCCTCAACTATAATTTTTTAAAATTTTCTTTATTTTTTCTTTTTTTCTTTTTTCTTTTTTTTAAAATATTTCTTCTTTCTTTTTCAACCAACTTCTTATCTTACCATTTCTTTTTTTTAAAATCTTTTTTTTAATTTACATTTTTACAGTCATACTCCATCCATTCATTAATCTTATTTTTGTCTATATATGTTTTTCTTTCGTTAAAATTTTGGGAGGCAGTTTCCCCTAAAGACCAAAATACACCCAAAATCTTGTGTATGACTCTGTTCTATTCAGCCTGATCATATTCTCTCTCTCTCTCTTTCTTTTCCTCTGGTTTCGGGTCTCTTCTGATTTGCTTAGTATATATTTGTTGTTATATGTAGTATATATTTGTTGTTACCCTTTTAGCATTTTGTTCTCTCATTCATCTATTCCTTTCTGGACAAAATGACAAAATAGAAAAACTCACCTCAAATAAAAGAATAAGATGCAGTACCAACTGCCAGGGACCTAATCAATATGAACATTAGTAAGATGTCAGAACTAGAGTTCAGAATGCCGATTATAAAGGTACTAGCTGGACTTGGAAAAGGCATAGAAGATACTAGAGAATCCCTTTCTGGAGAAATAAAATCTAACCAAGTTGAAATCAAAAGGCTATTAATGAGGTGCAATCAAAAATGGAGACTCTAACTGCTAGGATAAATGAGGCAGAGGAGCGAATTGGTGATACAGAAGACCAAACGATGGAGAATAAAGAAGCTGAGAAAAAGAGAGATAAACAACTACTGGATCACGAGGGGAGAATTCAAGAGATAAGTGATACCATAAGGCAAAACAATATTAGAATAATTGGGATCCCAGAAGAAGAAAAAAGAGAGGGGGGCAGGAGGTATATTGGAGGTATATTGGAGCAAATTATACTGGAGAACTTGCCTAATTTGGGGAAGGAAACAGGCGTCAAAATCCAGGAGACACAGAAACCCCCCTCAAAATCAATAAAAATAGGTTAACACCCCGACACGTGAGAGTAAAACTTACAAATCTATGAGAAAAAGAGAAAATCCTGAAAGCAACTCCGACAACAAGCAGCTCTGTAACTTACAATGGTAGAATGGTAGAAACATCAGACTGGCAGCAGACCTATCCACAGAGACCTGGCAGGCCAGAAAGGACTGGCATGATATATTCATGATATATTCAGGGTACTAAATGAGAAAAATATGCAGCCAAGAATACATTATCCAGCCAAGCTCTCATTGAAAATTGGAGAGATAAAAAGCTTCCAGGACAAACAGAAACTAAAAGAATTTGCGATCACCAAACCAGCCCTACAAAAAATATTGAAAGGGGTCCTCTAAGAAAAGAGAGAGCCCAGAAGTAACATAGGCAAGAAAGGAACAGAGACAATATACAGTACCAGTCACCTTACAGGCAATACAATGGCACTAAATTCATATCTTTCAATAGTTACTCTGAATGTAAATGGGCTAAATGCCCCAATCAAAAGATAGAGAGTATCAGATTGGATAAAAAAGCAAGACCCATCGATATGCTGTCTGCAAGAGACTCATTTTAGACCCAAAGACACCTCCAGATTTAAAGTGAGGGGGTGGAAAACCATTCATCATGCTAATGGACATCAAAAGAAAGCTGGGTGGCAATCCTTATATCAGACAAATTAGATTTTAAACTAGACTGTAATTAGAGATGAGGAAGGACACTATAACATACTTAAAGGGTCTATCCAACAAGAAGATGTAACAATTATAAATGTTGACACCCCTAACATGGAAGCAGCCAATTATATAGGCCAAGTAATGACAAAATCAAAGAAACACATTGACAATAATACAATAATAGTAGGGGACTTTAACACACCCCTCACTGAAATGGACAGATCATCTAAGCAGAAGATCAACAAAGAAGTAAGGGAGTTAAATGACACACTGGACCAGATGGACTTAATAGATATATTCAGAACATTTCATCCCAAAGCAACAGAATACACTTTTTTTCTCTAGTGCACATGGAACATTCTCCAGAATGGATCACATCCTGGATCACAAATCAGGTCTCAATCAGTACCAAAAGATTGGGATCATTCCCTGCATATTTTTGGACCAAATGCTTTGAAATTCAAACTCAGTCACAAGAGGAAAGTTGGAAAGAACTCAAATACATGGAGGCTAAAGAACATCCTGCTAAAGAACATCCTACTAAAGAATGAATGGGTCAACCAGGAAATTAAAGAAGGATTTTAAAAATTCATGGAAACAAATGAGAATTAAAATACAACTATTCAAAATCTTTGGGATACAGCAAAGGCAGTCCTAAGAGGGAAGTATATAGCAATACAAGACTTTCTCAAGAAACAAGAAAGGTCTCAAATACACAACCTAACCCCACACCTAAAGGAGCTGGAGAAAGAACAACAAATAAAGCCAAAACCCTGGAGAAAAGAAATAATAAGGATCAGAGCAGAAATCAATGAAATAGAAACCAAAAGAACAGTAGAACAGATCAATGAAACTAGGAGCTGGTTCTTTGAAAGAATTAATAAGATTGATAAACCCCTGGCCAGACATATCACAAAGAAAAGGGAAAGGACCCAAAAAAATAAAATCATGAATGAAAGAGGAGAGATCACAACCAACACCAAAGAAATACAAACAATTATAAGAACATATTAGGAGCAACTAAATGCCAATACAAGACTTTCTCAAGAAACAAGAAAGGTCTCAAATACGATGTATAAACTACCAAAACTGAACCAGGAAGAAATAGAAAACCTGAACAGACCCATAACCAGCAAGGAAATTGAAGCAGCAATAAAAAAAATCTCCCAACAAACAAGAGCCCAGGGCCAGATGGCTTCCAAGGGGAATTCTACCAAACACTTAAAGAAGAATTAATACCTATTATTCTCAAATTGTTCCAAAAAATAGAAATGGAAGGAAAACTTCCAAACTCATTTTATGAGGCCAGTATTCATTACCTTGATCCCCAAACCAGACAAAGACCCCACCAAAAAGGAGAATTACAGACCAATATCCCTGATGAACATGGTTGCAAAAATTCTCACCAAAATACTAGCCAATAGGATCCAACAGTACATTAAGAGGATTATTCACCACGACCAAGTGGGATTTATTCCTGGGCTACAAGGTTGGTTCAACATTCAGAAATCGATCAATGTGATACACTACGTTAATAAAAGAAAGGACAGGAACCATTTGATCCTCTCAATAGATGCAGAAAAAGCATTTGACAAAATACAGCATCCTGTCTTGATTAAAACTCTTCGCAGTGTAGGGATAGAGGGGACATACCTCAATATCATAAAAGCCATCTAAGAAAAACCCACAGAGAATATCATTCTCAATGGGGAAAAACTGAGAGCTTTTCCCCTAAGGTCAGGCACACAGCAGGAATGTCCACTATCACCACTGCTGTTCAACATAGTACTAGAAGTCCTAGCCTCAGCAATCAACCAACAAAAATAAATAAAAGGCATCTGAATTGGCAGAGAAGAAGTCAAACTCTCACTCTTTGCAGATGATATGAGAGAAACTAAGGAGTTGCTCCTATTTACAATTGCACCCAAAACCATAAGATGCCAGGAACAAATCTAACCAAAGAGGCAAAGAATCTGTACTCAGAAAACTATACAATACTCATGAAAAAAATTGAGGAAGACACAAAGAAATGGAAAAACATTCCACGCTCACGGATGGGAAGAACAAATATTGTGAAAATGTCTATGATACCTAGAACAATCTACATGTTTAATGCAATCCCTATCAAAATACCATCAACTTTTTCCACAGAAATGGAACAAATAATCCTAAAATTTGTATGGAACCGGAAAAGGCCCTGAAAAGCCAGAGGAATGTTGAAAAAGAAAAGCAAAGCTGGTGGTGTCACAATGCCGGACTTCAAGCTCTATCGCAAAGCTGTAATCATTAAGACAGTATGGTACTGGCAGAAAAACAGACACATAGATTAATGGAATAGAATAGAGAACTCAGAAATGGCCCCTCAACTTCATGGTCAACTAATCTTCGACAAACTAGGAAAGAATATCCAATGGAAAAGAGAGAATCTCTTCAACAAATGATGTTGGGAAAATTGGACAGCCACATGCAGAAGAATGAAACTGGACCATTTCCTTACACCTTACACAAAAATGGACTCAAAATGGATGAAAGACCTAAATGTGAGACAGGAATCCATCAAAATGCTTGAGGAGAACACAGGCAGAAACTTCTTCCTAGAAACATCACCAAAGGCAAAGCAAGCAAGGACAAAAATGAGCTATTGGGATTTCATCAAGATAAAAATCTTTTACACAGCAAAGGCAACAGTCAATAAAACCAAAAGACAACTGACAGAATGGGAGAAGATATTTGCAAATGACATATCATATAAAGGGCTAGTATCCAAAATCTATAAAAAACTTATCAAACTCAACACCCAAGGAACACATAATCCAATTGAGAAACGGGCAGAAGACATGAACAGACATTTCTGCAAAGAAGGCATCCAAATGGCCAACAGACACATGGAAAAGTACTTAACATCACTCGGCATCAAGGAAGTACAAATCAAAACCACAATGAGATATCAGTTCACACCAGTCAGAATGACTAAAATCAACAAGTCAGGAAATGATAGATGTTGGCAAGGATGTGGAGAAAGGGGAACTGTCCCACCCTGTTGGTGGGAATGCAAGCTGGTGTAACCACTCTGGAAAACAGTATGGTGGTTCCTCAAAAAGTGAAAATAAAGCTACCCTACAACCCAGCAATTGCAATACTGGGTATTTACCCCAAAGATACACATGTAGTGATCCGAAGTGGCACCTGCACCCCAATGTTTATAGCAGCAATGTCCACAATAGGAAAACTATGGAAAGAGATCAGATGTCCATCGACAGATGAATGGATAAAGAAGAGGTGGTATATGTATACAATGGAATATTATGCAGCCATCAAAAATTGAAAACTTGCCATTTGCAACCACGTGGATGGAGCTAGAGGGTATTATGCTAAGCAAAATAAGTCAACCAGAGAAAGACAATTATCCTGTGATCTCACTGATATTTGGAATTTGAGAAACAAGGCAGAAGATCATAGGGGAAGAGAGGAAAAAATGAAACAAGATGAAACCAGAGAGGGAGACAAACCATAAGAGACTCTTAATCTCAGGAAACAAACCGAGTGTTGCTGGAGTTAAGGGAGGTGGGAGGGATAGGGTGGCTAAGAGATGGGCACTGGGGAAGGTATGTGTTATGGTGAGCACTGTGTATTGTGTAAGACTAATGAATGACAGGCCTGCACCCCTGAAACAAATAATACGTTATATGTTAATAATGATAAAAAAAATACATACACACACACACATATTTACAGACTTTTGCAACCATCACCATAATCTAATTTTAGAACCTTTACACATCCCTAAAGGAACTCTTGCATGCACTAGCAATCATTCATCATTCCTGCTCTCCCCCAACCCCTTCCAGGTCTAATTAACCACTAATCTACTTTATGTGTCTATGGATTTGTCTATTCTAGACATGCCATATAAATCATCATGTAATATGTGGTCTGGCTTCTTTCATTTAGCATAACATATTGATGTTCATCAATGTTGTATAATTTATCAATATTTCATTCCTTGTGGTCACCACATAATATTCCATTGTGTGGATATACCCTTGTTTATTCATTCATTAATTGATAGACATTTGTGTTATTTTCACTTTTTGATTATTATGAATAATTTTGCTGTGAGAATTATATGTTCACACAAGTGTGGACATATGTTTTTATTTCTCCTGGGGTAGATACCTAACAATGGAATTGCTAGGTCATATAGTATCTCCATGTTTAACATTTCAAGGAATGGCAAAACTGTTTTCCGATATGGCTGCACCATTTTACAGTTCTCACCAGCAATGAATGAAGGTTCCAGTTTCTCCACATTGTTCTCAACATTTGTTATTGTCTGTTCTTCACTCTAGCCATCCAGTGGGTATGAAGTGGCATTTTACTGTGATTTTGATTTGCATGATGTTCAGTATCTTTTCTTGTGCTTATTGGGCATATCTTTTTTGGAGAAATGTCCATTTATATCCTTTGCCTCCTTTTAAACTGGGTTATCTTTATGTTATTGAGTTGTAAGAGTTCTCTACATATTCTGAAAACAAGTCGTTTATCAGATATATCATTTGTAAATATTTTCTTCCATTCTTTGAGTTGTCTTTTTATTTCATGGTCCCTCCCAAATGGAGAGTTTCTATCATATGAGGAGTTTTCTCCCATATGGTGAACTCTTGTCTTGTGGTAGATTCCTTTCACATGGTGAGGTCCTATTTCATGGTGTGGTCCTCACACTTGAGAAGGTCCTATGTTGTGGTGGGATCCTCCCACTTTGTAAGGTCTTCCCATATGGTGGGTCCTACCTCATGGTAGAATCCCTGCAGTGTTGTTTTCCCACATGGTGAGGTCCTCCTACATAGTGAAGCCTTACCTCATGGGTAGGCCCAGTCTGTCTCCCAAGTCTACATCCTTACCTCATCTGTACCTTCCAGAGAAACTCGAGTCTCAGTCATGGTCTTCCCTTCTCCCACCTATCCAAACAATCTTAATGTCCTCCCCTTCATACCCTAGTGCAGACCCTTATTGCAGAGAGGGTCATTTCTTCATCCTTGTCCTCTGAACTGCTTCTGTCTCTTCTTAATGGCCCTCCCATGAGCCCAGACATGTCCCTGATCTCCACCTCTGGTTCCCTGCATGATTATGATTATTTGGGAGAGCTTGAAATGGAACCTTTTGACTTGAGTATCAGCCTTGAGAACTTGTAGATCCCTCTAGTTAAAACTTTTGTTCCATTAAATTTTACCTTTCTCTCTCCTCCCCTTTCCCTCATAACAAGCTTTGACTGAATCCAGAATATAGTTTGATTTCCCCAATTTTCCTGCATATTACTCACACTAGTTCTAACTCTTACTGGCATCCTCTGTTGGGACATTCAATCCTAGAACTATATTGTTCAGTATGGTAGCCATTAGCCACATGTGGCTATTAGTACTTGCAAAGTGGTCAGTCCAACTGAGATATGCTGCAGTTATAAAATACACACTGAATTTCAAAGAGTTAGGACCAAATAACTGTACTTGATAAATACTTTTTTATCTTAATTAGATGTCGAAATAATAATATTTAGGGTATCTTGGGTTAAATAAAATATAAAAATTAATGTCACCTGTTTCTTTTTACTTTTTTTAAATGTGGCTACCAGAAAATTTTAAATTACCTATGTGACATATACTCTATTTCCACTGGATGGCACTGCCCTAGAACTGGTCTTGTACCCCATAAGCTATGCATTCACCCATGGCCTGAAGCTTTAATGCAGCCAGATTACCTAAAGACTTACCTGCCCCCTGGACTCCTCTCAGTGCTGTCCGGGGACTAGACCACCTAGCCCACACTCCCAGAATTCAAACCCAACAGTCCCAAGGCTAGTTTGTCATATCTTTGAACACAGCACCTTGGACTCCTCAAGATGATCTTTTACCATAATTTGAGTTTCTCCAGCCACCACCCTTTCCTACTCTGCTTCCTTTTCTCTTCGTTTGCTTATCTCAGCAAGCCCCACCTAAGCCCACTCATAATCTCCTCCAGTCAGTTCACTTTCATGGAACCCCCTCATCTTCCTCACCTCCTGCATAAATGCTGCCTATGCTACCAGGCCCAGGCCACCTCCTCCATGAAGCTTTCCTCACTGCTCCAGCGTTTCATTGCCCTTCCCTCTTATCCAAATTCCTATAGTTATATTTATTTGCTGCTTCATCACTTAGCAAGTGGGCACTGTCCTGTGGTATTCCCAGTTTCACGTGTGTAAAGATATCTGCTTAACTGGTTTGTTAGCTCCTGAATGGAGGGATCGTTTCTTACATAGCTTTCTACCATCCTTCCTCTACACCGCCCCGCAAACCACCAGAGAGCAATATGCAAGGCAGGCAGGTAAATATTAGGCAAACACCTACTTCAATAATTGATTAGCCAAAATACTCAATAAATTCAAAAACAGCACTTCCCAATCTCTCTGAAGTTAAATGGGAATTTACTGGGTTGTCATTATTATTCCAGCACTTGCATTACTACATTGCTGCTGTTGAGTGACCAATATATCAATAGATTCCTGAATGAAACTAAAAACAAAGGAAATCCATGCTTTTCATTATTGCCAAAGGGACATATACTGTCAGAACTTCAAGAAAATTACATCGTGGTTAAGCTTCTTTAAAGTTTTGTTTTACAGTATAGTAGCATAAAGTATCCACCCAACGCTTCAAACATAAGAGAATCATTTACTTTTCTATACAAGCCTCTTAAATTCCATGTAATAAAAATAAGATCAGATCTAGTGAAACTGATTTTCTCTTTCTTCAGTAGATATAGTAGTAGATATATACATCTTCTTCATTACTAGATATAGGACAAAATTCAAGTCTGCTACCTAGTTTTCAATTGATGAAGCCAACAGTTGCATATAGGTAGTTGTTCTGGAGGGGGTGAGGACACAAATCAGCCCATAGTGTGAGAGTACGGAAAAGATAATACTGCAATATGTCAGATATTAATTTGTTACTGTTAACAGATTTTGAGTCATGAAATGCCTTGGCAAACTTCACTTGTGGTACCAAATACCATTAGCAGCCAGAATCATGATTGGTGGGAGCTCATTGTATAGAGATTAAATTCTATTCAAACATCAAGAAGCTATTTCCCTAAAATCTAGGAGTCACCTCATAACCTATTACAAAAGAATTGGGTACCTGGCATGGTTTATCTTCAGATAAACTTTGTAACTTTTTAATGTAAAACATTCTCTAACCAATACCTCGATCATTCAGTTCTTATCTACTGAATGCTTTATTTTTTTAACAATTTTTTATTATGTTATGTTAGTCACCATACAGTATACCCTTAGTTTTTGATGTAATGCTCCATGATTCATTATTTGTGTATAACACCAGTGCACCATGCAATATGTGTCCTCCTTAATACCCATCACTGGCTTATCCCAATCCCCCACCGCATTCCCCTCTGAAGCCCTCAGTTTCCCAGAGACTACAGTCTCTCATGGTTCATTACCCCTTCTGTTTACCCCCCTTCATTCTTCCCTTCCTTCTCCTACCGATCTTCCTATTTCTTATGTTCCATAAATGAGTGAAACCATATGATAATTGTCTTTCTCTGCTTGACTTATTTCACTTAGCATAATCTCCTCCAGTTCTGTCCATGTTGCTGCAAATGTTGTGTAATCGTTCTTTCTGATGGCTGAGTCATAGTCCATTGTATATATGGACCACATCTTCTTAATCCAGTCATCTATCTGTTGAAGGGCATCTCGGCTCCTTCCACAATTTAGCTAGCTTTAGCAGCACATCCTACTATCCAACTGTGATTGTGATACACTATCTTGGTATGTTCTCCTTTCTTTCTTTATTACTGTAGTTTTTTTCTTAAAAACAAACAAAGAACTAAAATAGTTCCACAACCATCTAAGAGGGACTCAGAAACCAAGAACTTTTTTTGGCAAGAGGTCCACAGGACAACTTAATTCAGTAACCATGAAGAGTCAAAACTATTCCCACTCAAAAATACGTTTAAAAAAAAATTACACCCATTTTGGCAATAACACTGAGGAAATGAGCCCTTTACATGACTCCAGGAAATATAAATTGGTCAAAAACTTTCTAAATAACAGTTTTGCAACCAATACTCATCAAAACCTTTGGAATATTATAAACAAGTTAATCCCAAATTTCCGTTTCTGTGAATTCATCCAAAAGAAGCAATCATTGATATCTTTAAAGATAGAGTTATGTGGGATATACACTGCAGTGGTAAACATGCGGCTAAGTTCTACCATCAAGGAGATGCGTGAAAAAGAACACAGGAGAACGGTTCACCTAAGTGTCTTCTTTGGAGCATGCGCTCAGGGGAAACACACACTCTGTGTCTCTCACTTCGCACTGCTGCCTGCTGGCCAGCTCTGCTACTCTGCAGGCAAAATATCTCCACCTGTTCAGCAATAGCCTATTGTTAAATATATTATGATCCATCCGGTGAAATATAATACACCATTAAAAATCATATCAGAGAGGCACCTTGGTGGCTCAGTCAGTTAAGCATCTGCCTTAAGCTCAGGTCATGATCTCCTGGTCCTCGGATGGAGCCTGGCACCCTGCTCAGCGGGGAGTCTGCTTCTCCCTCTCCCTCTGCCCCGCCCCCTGCTTGTGTGCACTCTCTCTTTCAAATAAATAAATAAAATTTAAAAAGATCATATCAGAAAAGAATAATAAAGTCTCTCTATGTTATTACATATTTTAAAATAATATTACTAAGCCATATGATTTTATTCCTATTAACAGAAGGGAAAAATGGGACCATTTACACCGAAATGTTCAGAGGCTGGGATTATAGGTCATTTTTATTTTCTTTTTCTGTTTATCTCTCTTTTCTAAATTTTCTACCATGAATGTTTAATAATCAGAAAAAAAAATATTCAAAATGATTCCAGCCCCACACACAAAAACATTGTTTTACTTTAATCTTGGCAATTTAAGGAAAGCAAGCTGTGTGGTATCTTTTTCTGCTCTGAATTCTTTTTTTTTTAATTATTTTTTATTATATTCTGTTAGTCACCATACAGCACATCCCCGGTTTCCGATGCAAAGTTCGATGATTCATTAGTTGCGTATAACACCCAGCGCACCATGCAATACGTGCCCTCCTTACTACCCATCACTGGTCTGAATTCTTTGAGTGGTGTGTAGATTGGGCCTTGTGTGTGCCTGGCAGGGTCCGTACTAAGATGAACTTGCCCCTCAAACAGGCAGTTAAGTGCAGGCTTGAGACTTTGTTGACAGTAAAAACAAGGGTTTTGTTCGGCAGAAGGGACCTCAGGGAAGTGGCAGTTGTGTGGGTAAAGATGCCAGAAAGGAATCTGTATGCATTGCTAGCTAACAAAGGCATAATTCTACCTATATGCATCATACTTCAGTGACTTGAAATAATAAAAAGAAATCCTTAACGATCAATCGATTTGCTACATTGTAAAGAATTTGAAAAAAAAATGGTGTACCATGTGGAATCTGTATTTTCTGGAGGTGAAATTGGAAAGATGGTTATCATAAACATGTGTTTGGCATCTTCTAGTTTTTGTAACACTTTCACGTACATGCGTCCAGAAGAACCTGGGGAGTCATTTACAGAAGATATGAAAGGTGTGTTTATCCTTGCTCTGTGCATTAGGAAACTGAAGCGCAGGGAGGATAGAGGAACTTGCCCTAGGGCGTAGTACACAAGTTGGAGGTAAAGAGAAAGTGAAGACCCAAGTTCCTGATTCCCAATCCAAGGCATAAAACCTACTCAAGAAAAAGGAAGCGCTGTCATGCAATAATGATGAGTGTGACCCTCCCATTTTGCACTCTAAGCTGTGTTCTCCAAGGCAGGGGTGGGGCACATACCCCAGGGTAAGGTGATTTACTGGGAGGTAAAGGAAAATATAGAGCATCTATGGGTGTTCGTTGTATAGCAAGGAAGGAAGGGGGAAAGAAGGAGGGAGGGGAGAACTAGGCTTTACGGCCAGTTCCTTATAGACCACGCTGGCACACTCACATAGCCCTGCATCAGGCAGCGATGGGTCCGGAATGGGATGTGTGCTGCTCTGAAGGGGGTGTGGGGCCCGCCTGCACGAGTTTGTATAAATGGGAGTTACTAAGGACCTAGCTAGTATGGATTATGTTACATAGCTTTACTAAACTAACCCTCAGCCAAGTACCAGATAAAAACAATGACAGTGTCATCAATTCTAACAGGAAGTCATGCCAAAATAATTCTAAATTATCAAGAACAACATTTGAGGGGCGCCTGGGTGGCACAGCGGTTGGGCGTCTGCCTTCGGCTCAGGGCGTGATCCCGGCGTTGCGGGATCGAGCCCCACGTCAGGCTCTTCTGCTGTGAGCCTGCTTCTTCCTCTCCCACTCCCCCTGCTTGTGTTCCCTCTCTCGCTGGCTGTCTCTATCTCTGTCAAATAAATAAATAAAATCTTTAAAAAAAAAAAAAAGAACAACATTTGAATTATAAAATTATATCAACTATTCTTGGGGCGCCTGGGTGGCACAGCGGTTGAGCGTCTGCCTTCCGCTCAGGGCGTGATCCCGGCGTTATGGGATCGAGCCCCACATCAGGCTCCTCCGCTATGAACCTGCTTCTTCCTCTCCCACTCCCCCTGCTTGTGTTCCCTCTCTCACTGGCTGTCTCTGTCTCTGTCGAGTAAATAAATAAAATCTTTTAAAAAAAAATAAATAAAATTATATCAACTATTCTTAATCCTGAACGCACCCTAGTGAATGATGTACCTTGAGATATTAGCTAATTGTAGTAGTACATAGATATAATTTGAAATTAAATATGCATATATTGAGACTGAATGCTCAAAAAAATTGTATAACTAGATGTAAGTAAACAAAAAACAGCTTGGAGGCCACAGCAACAAAGCTTATGAAAAATCTCCACTTGTGTTTGAGTGGAACATGGTCTGAGCTGTTCCACTGTCATTTAAGAAAGCTGCAAAATGATTCCCTCCCCAGAGTTCTTTTTTTGTGTTATACCTATGTGTTTCATAATCGCAGAATCATGAAATTCTCCCTGTCCACAGCCACTCGCGTGCCTTCCAACATACCCATGCCATTTAACTTTTTTTTTAAAGATTTTATTTATTTATTAGAGAGAGGGCAAGCAAGAGAGAGAGAGCATGTGCGGGGGGGGGGGGGGGGGGGGGGGGGGGTGGGGAGGAATGAAGACATAAGCAGACTCCCCACTGTGCAGGAAGCCTGACCCAGGGCTACTGCCATTTAATTCTACAATGAAACAAAGACGACCTTCCTTTGGCCCCGTCCTCCCATCAGTCTGTAGATTCTCCATCATCTCTGCTCACTCCCCTCCATTCCTCCCCCACCTGCTTCTTTCCGTGTGGCCTCCACCCTCATGGTCTACTGAGCCCATGAGCTCACTTCCTCACATGGCCCACATGATCACCTTCTGACCTGTCTAATGTAGGGTGCCGTTATTTCTTCTATTATCCAGATTTTCCCGTAATTATCCAAACCAATCACTCTTTTCCCCTTGGCAGCCTCTTTTCCTTGTTTTGGCACCTAACCCTATGCATTATCATTGCCTTGGAGGGATATCCTTTTTTCTCCACATGGCCGATTCTCAAATTTTTGTCTCCAGCCTTGACCTCTCACACATACTCACATCCATTTGTCCAAATGTTTACAGGATTCCCACGGGCCGCCTCAAGCTCAATGTATGTAAAACGAAATCAATCCTCCTCCACGTATCTTCCTGATTGTCATTGCTTTGTCAGAAGCATCACTATTTTCAGGACTGCTAGGGCAAGAAATTCTGGAACACTCTGATCCTCTTTCCCTCATTTATCATCCTCATCCAAGCTGGCACAGAGACCTGGCAATTTGCCTTGAAGGAGTCTCATAGATTTGATGTTTCCTCTTTGTTCTCTTTGGCACATTCCACTCTAAGCCCACATCAACTCACACCTGCATCTCTACTACGTCCTTTTCCCTGGCTGCCTTCTCAAGCCAGAATTTGCCCTTCTATCTGCACTAGCCCATGAGGCTGGAGCCAGGCTAAACTTGGTAATAGCTTGTTTCACGATGTCACTCTCTCCAGGGCTCAGGGGCCAGTGAGTTTCCCACTGCCACTGGGTCAAGTCCAGGCACCTTTGCTTGCCCTGTGCTGTCTTTCTAAGGAGACCACTCCTAGCAATCCCATTTTATCTCTGATTCCCAATAGATGTTCTGTTCCTACTGGAGTGTCAGCCTCATCGGTTTCCTGCCCTCTGCACCTATGCTGTCAGCCTTTCACACCTCACATACCCCTCCTTCCACTTGGTGTGCCATCAGATGACCTGTCCGGTCCCGGCTCTGCCATTTATTACCACGGTCACCTCAGAGAAACTAACATCTCTGAACCTTAGAGCCTTCATATGTGAAATGGACACATTGCCACCTAATTCCAGGGGGGTTAAAAGGATTGAATGACACAATGTATGGAAGCACCCAGCACAGGGATCGTAACTGTACCTCTTCTCTGGGGTAGAAAACATAACTCCTGTGACACTAAACCCTAACATGTAAAACTCTACAACAGACTCTCTTTTGTAACTGTTTCATGTCTGTTGTCCCACCTCCCTAAAGAGTATCCAAGTTCCTTGAGGGCAAGGATGGTGATATTGCTACACCTGACATTCATCGAGTATGTTAACACTTTGTTTTGATAAACTCACTTAGCCCTCATGACAACCTGATGACACCTTGCTATGGTCATCCCCATGTTAGGAATCTGGGGACAGAAGGTCTGGAATCGAGGCTGCTGTTGAGCAGTAGTGCTGAGACTCTGCAGTCTGGCCCAGGGACCAGGTGTGCTCCTGTCTTCTGCTCCCCAGGACGTGGGCTCCCACCCCCTGGGGTAGGTACGAGAGTACTCAGGATTTGGTACAAGTTGTCTTGTAGCAGACATGTTGCTTTGAAACTATCGGAGAGGAGGGGTACGTGGCTGGCTCAGTCGGTAGCTCTATGACCCTTGATCTCAGGGTCGTGAACTCGAGCCCCACATTGGGCTCAGAGATGACTTTAAAAACACTATTTGAGAGGAATAAAAACCAAAGAGCTATGTGCGTGAGCACTACTGCCTCCTTTCTGGCCCCTGAAGACTACTGTCCTCTAAAGAACATCCTAAAAAGAATCAGAGTTTAAGGTGCTTTGCTACCTGAAGGTTGTTTTATCATGTAGGAAATCGCTATGGTATAAATGTTTATGTCCCCTTCCCAATTAATAGGTTAAATCCTAATGCCCAAAGTAATGATATTAGGAGGTGGGGCCAGGAGGTAACTAGGTTATGAAGATGGAGACCTCAGAATATCATTAACGCCCTTATAAGAGGCTCAAGAGAGCTCCCTTGTCCCTTCTACTGTGTGAGGATACAACAAGAAATCTCACCCCACCATGCTGGCATCCTGATCTTGGACTTACAGCCTCCAGCACTGTGAGAAATAAATTTCTGTTGTTTATAAGCAACTAGCCTATCATATTTTATTACAGCTGCTGGAACAGACTAAGGAAGGAAGGAAGGAAGGAAGGAAGGAAGGAAGGAGAAAGAAAGAAGAAAGAAAGAAAGAAAGAAAGAAAGAGAGAGAGAAAGAGAGAGAGAAAGAAAGAAAAAGAAAGAAAGAAAGAAAGAAAGAAAGAAAGAAAGAAAGAAAGAGAAAGAAAAAAGGGAGAGAGGAAATGGGAGCATAAGGCAGAAGTAGTGGGAATAGCGAACAGAAAAGAAGGGACACCAGAGAGGTCAGATCTTCCCAAATAGCCTCCACCGGAACGAGGGTCTCATTCTGAATGGCCAACAGCCTTCATTCATGTGTGGATTTCCACTTGCCCTTTCTTGGTTCCCCTAAACAAGGGGAAGAGTTCTATCCTGAGGTGCTGCAATGGATGGACGGAAAGCCAGGGAAGGCGCTGCTGGAAACCCAGAAGAGAGACTAGTGGCATTAATGCCCCACCAGGGAGACCTCTCCCCCGCCGGGACTGTCCTGTGAGAATGCAATATTGCGCAAGGAAGCACAACGCTTGGTGCTGACATTCACACTGTACCTGATGACAAATTCAAGATGGCATATAAAACAAGAATTTAAAGTGCAAACTTAACACAAGATGTTTTACAACACTAGAAACTCACTTTGAGAAAGAAGAGTGGATTTCATGCACCTTGTATCAACCAGTTTTTTGGTAGAAATGAAATAGTGTAAATGATCCCAAGCATACCTGTGGACTTTTATAAGGGGCCAGATTGGCACCAGTGTCCCAAGGGTCATTACTTCTAGGAATCATGTACCAAGAGCTGGATCCCTGAGGATTTTGCTGTCATCAGTGTAAAAGCCACCAAGCAAACATTTTTTGAAAATGGACATTTCCTAGAATCATCCACATATCCCAATTATCAATACTCAAAAATAGGAAGATAGTAGGACTGTTCTGTAGTTCTTGCAGGAGCAGAAAATGAGGATTAAGAAAAATGAAGCCCGGCAGCAAACCATAGGCAGCCTAAACGTCACCTAATCTCTGCCTTGTTTAACTGGTAAACAGCAGGTCCATTACAATAATATGCAGATGCTGCTACAACATTAGTTGGTTACAATGAACTCACTATTAGCTCCTGTCACTGGAATAAACAACAAATGTGCAGATTTTTCAGAACCAAATTGTTTTGCATCTAATATGTATTTCATGTTCCTGTTCTCTGCAAGCCTCTCCTGAAACAGATTTGATAACATCCAGTACACTTTAAGGAGGGTTGCTTCACATTTCAAAGGGTAACGTCATGGATTTTTTCAATATGCTTCTTAGCAGGAGGGAATTACAGCATAATTTGCAGGAACATTTTTCTCTTGCACAATAAACTGAAAGCTTTATAAACATAAAATAACAATTTGCATTAAAAGATGCATGTTTACTTTTGCTATTTTCAGTTACATAGAGGGTAAATTTATTCAAGCAAAAGGACAACTGGCCATAACCTTTCCCTGACAACTCTGGCTACAGTTTTCTCCAAGAGACATAAGGTTCCATATTTTTCCAGAAGAGACAAAAAGGAATGCCTCCTAAATTGTTCCTTAGATTTTTAGTTCAGTACCACTCAACTCTTCTGTAGTAGGCTCCAAAATACTACATATAGTTGTAATATCACCAGTAATGAGTCACTACTCTTAGATCAAATTACACTTGAATTAATCATCTTCCATCCACCTCCTTTCTTTGGCACCCCTTTATCTGATCTGAGCATTTGATCTTCCTAGCCTCTAACCTCACTACTTCCCCTAACAGCCCAATGTTTTTGTTTTTGTTTTTAAAGATTTTATTTATTTATTTGAAAGAGAGACAGCCATCAAGAGAGGGAACATAAGCAGGGGGAGTGGGAGAGGAAGAAGCAGGCTCCCAGCAGAGCAGGGAGCCCGATGCAGGGCTCCATCCCAGGACCCTGGGATCATGACCTGAGCCGAAGGCAGACGCTTAACGACTAAGCCACCCAGGCGCCCCTGGCCCAGTGGTTTTCAACTAGGGCAATTTTGCAACCCCAGGAGACATCTGGCAATGTCTGTAGACATTTTTGGTTGTTGCCCCTCTGGGGTGCTACTGGTACCTAGTGGGGAGAAGCCAGGGATTTTGCTAAACATTCCACAAGGCACAGGACGGGCCCCAAAAACAAAAAATTATCTGGCCTCAAATGCAGGTTGAGAAACCCTACAATAACCTAACCAAAACATTAAAACAAAACAAAACAAAACAAAACAAAACAAAAGCCTTCTCAATAACCTGCTGTGGATCCTTATTTATTAGCGTGTAGATGTCAACCTCCTCAGCCTTACTTTCAACAACTCCTAACATACAACTTTTAACCATAACTAAATAATTATCTGATGAACTATCATGTGCAGGAACTGCAAAGGTACCAGAAGATTGAGAGGTTGGTGCCCTCTAGAACTCAACCTCTGATGCAGGAGACAGGTCACTGACAGCATGTCCAGTAGGTAACAGGAATGTCTCTGACTCCCGATTTACTCTTATTCCAGGCAGACCGTGATGAGTGCCGTTCAGAGAGCAACGGAAGCTTGCCTCCCACTATTCCCCACGCAAACCCTGCTCTTGGCTCTCTTTTGCTAAGACAAGATACTCATGGATCAGGGCACAACACTCCGATTGCTCAGTGAGGGGTGACTGTGCACTAAGCTTTGTCCATTCCTTCCTAGCCCTGCTCGAGGATTTGTAGGCAGCCAGCAAGGGTTAAAGGTGTGTGCGCGGCAGTAGCAGAACAGTGCAAACCAACCAACATTTTGGGAATTGAGATCAATATATTTAAACCTATAATGCTACACCTCAATTGATCAAAATCCCCAGGAAAAAAAAGAAAACAACATATATGTAAATCCAACATGCATTTGTTATATGGGAGAGGACTATAGTACACTATAAACTCATGGTTTTCATTTTCTCTTTCTCCCTTGTCTCTTTAATTCCTAATAAATTATTCTTTTGGCTATACTGAATAAATATACAATACCTATAAGAAGCATTTATATTTGAACTTCTCAAAATGCAATTTTCTACTCAGACTTGATTATCTGTCAGTGTGCACGGTCATTCTGCTCTTACTGCTAATTGAGAAATTAATATTGTTGTCAATGGCTGTGATCTAGATTGAATTGTCAACCATAAATTGTTCATCCCGAGATGCCCTTGGGTGCCTGCAAATTGTTTGTCTCAGATTGACAGTTTTGTTCTTGATTTTAGAATATTGACATGTCAAAGTATTAACCTGTTTTGATAGAAAGATAGCAATGAAAACGTGCTTCTGGACAAAAGAAGAGAAGAGTTTATATGTCAGGCTCACATATCTCAGGTGTTCAAGAAATTGGAAGAGACGTTCAATGCATAAAAGCTCTGTGCAGCCAAGAATATCTGCAAAATGATGATTATAATCTGCCATAGACCACATGGAAGAGAAGGTGCTTCATTTTACTTCATTCTCCCAGGGAGGACATAAATGATTCCACTATAGGGTATTTCCAGGAAAGTCTTTATATCCTCTCTCAGACATCTTTTTCTAGTGTTGATGAAAACATATTTACATCTCAATCTATATTCATAGTTGGGCTTCCATCATGTCTAAGCATAGTGGCCATAAATGTGTTAAACAGGATATTATATAAACTGACCTTTATCAATAAGAATAGGATCTTATTGCTGCCAGCAGTGATCAAGAAACATTTTTTAAAAAATATAAAGCCCCCAAATAATTATTTGCTGCTTCCCACTGCTACATAAAATACCATTGCTTTATCAATAATTTGAAACTTGGGCAAATTATGTCTATCTAGTCTTACTGGAGAATAAAGATAGGAAAAGAGAAGATAAACTTGCATTATAAGAGGATAAATTTAGGGCTCCTGTGTGGCTCAGTGGTCGGGCCACTGCCTTCAGCTTGGGTCATGATCCCAGAATCCCGGGATGGAACCCCATGTCAGACTCCCTGCTCAGTGGGGAATCTGCTTCTCACTCTCCCTCCGCTCCCACTCCTGCTCATGCTCTCTCACTTTACTCTTTCTCTCAAATAAATAAAATAAGTAAAAATCTTTTTTAAAAAAAGAGGATAAATTTAGTCTAGACATATATTGGAATTTCACAGTTATGAAAACAACATACATGAATCATGTTCTTTTTTATTATAAATTCTTAAGAAAGGCTTAGCTCACTAATTGCATAAAGATGGCATGAATCTAGTTCTTTCTCACAACAAGAAACAGTACTGTAAAACTTCTCTCCAATACCTAAGTCACTCCGAGATTGTAATTTTTCTATTTTTTAAGTCCCATTTTTATTCTATTTAGGAGATGACCAATGGAATTGTATACACTAAATGTTAATTAATAAAAAAATGAGGTGAAAGCTAGAATACTAGCTTGAATAAATAATAGACCTTATATCACTGGTCTGAGAGAAACCTCATATTTAGCCTAAAAATGCTTTTAAGCAGTATATCTGCAAGCACATTTTCCCCACTGAGTAATCACTAAGTAGTAGAAAGAAATAAACATAGATTTCAAAGAACCATATGGTAATGATAAATAAAAAATAGATCATATAGACAAATGCAAAAATAGTTACAAAGAAATACAAAAATAACCAAAGGGGAAACAACTACTTCTGGCCATGAAGCAGTAACTGGTACTGGATTTGTCCTACTATAATAAACAACAGGACACCAGAGAAGATACATAAAACAATTGTTTTCAGACAGTGAATAACAGAGGAAGCAGAACTGTAACCACTGAAAGAAGTGAAACAAAGTAAGGCCTATGAAACAAAGTAAGGCCCCAGTTTTCTTTCTGGAGCTACTTTTCAGATGATGATGCAGAGAAGAGCAACTCTAGGAAAGCATGGCAATCTTGCTGAGTTGAGGAAAGAGCAATGAGTTAGGGAGGCTGGGGCAGCTGGAATTTGCAGGCAGAGTACCAGAAATGAGTAAGCTAGGCAGAGCAAAAGCTCAAAATCTGAAGAGGATCCCCCTTGCATCTTTGGTTACTGCACTGAGTGAGACTCTATGAGGCCAGGCAAAGAACATTAGTCAGGGAGCTCTAAAATGAACCCCACATAGCTCACAGAGATCTGTGAGTTGTTCACGTTCTGGCCAGACAGAGCAGAGAGACCTTGGAAGTTCAGTCGACCCTTTAACAACATGGGTTTGAGCTGCATGGGTGCACTTACACACGGATTTATTTTTGATAAATGCAATATAGTACATTTTCTCTTCCTTATGATTTTCTTAACATTTTCTTTTCTCTATCTTACTTAATTATAAGAATACAGTGTATCATACATGTAACATACGAAATATGTGTTTGTTGTTTATGTTATTGGTAAATCTTTCAGTCAACAGTAGGTTACTAGTAGTTAAGTTTTGGGAATCAAAAGTTATATGCAGACTTTTGACTACATTGTGAGGAGAGTCAGTGCCCCTATTGCCATGTTGTTCAAGGATCAACTCCATACTGATGAAAATTCTTACATTATTGTAGAAGTGGCATGATACCATTTGCAGGTACATTAGTAATTAAAGATGCATGCCATAAACACTATATCAATCATTAAACAGTGAAATGAAGTAGTATAATAAATGAGTCGACGGAGGACACAAAATGGAGTACTAAAAAATACTGAGTCCAAATGATAGGAAAAGAAGAAGAAAAATATATGGCGCAAATAGAAAACAAACAGCAAAACAGTATATTTAAACCTAACCATATCAACAATTACATGTAATGCATATGGATTAAATATTCCAATTAAAAGTCAGAGATTGCCCAACTGTATATTGCCCAGCTGTATAACAAAATCAAGTATTATTATATGCTTTCCACAAGAAATTCACTTTATTTTTTTTAAGAAATTCACTTTAAATATACAGACACAGGGACGCCTGGGTGGTTCAGTCGGTTAAGTGTCTGACTTCAGCTAAGGTCCTGGGATTGAGCCCCATGCCACCGGACTCCCTGCTCAGCAGGGAGTCTGCTTCTCCCTTTTCTTCTCTTTCTGCCCCTCCCCCATTCATTCTTCTCTCTCTCTCTCAAATAAATAAATAAAATCTTTAAAAATAAATAAATAAACAAACAGACACAGGAAGGATAAAATAGAAGGATGGGAAAAAATATACCATGTAAACATGAAACATAAGAAAAGTGGAATGACTATCTTCATATTGCACAAAGTAGACTTCAGAACAAGGAATACTCTCAGAGATAAAGAGGGATGTTTTATAACAATAAAATGTCAAGTTACTAAGAAGAAGTCACATTCCTAAATGTGAATATACCCAACTGCTTCAAAATACATGAAGCAGGGAGTAGTAGGGGGACCTTATGCTTGCCTTGTTCCTGGAACACAGCTAGAAAAATATGAAATTATTCTGAACACCCAAGAAATCAATCTGAGGACTGAGAGGACAAACCGCACATCTAAAGGGAGAAAAAAAGGCCACGTTGTGGAAGGTAGCAGCTGAGGAGAATTGATTTAGGGGAGAAAAGAACTGCAGGTGCTGCAGAGGAGAGGGAGCCATGATCACAGAGAGAGGAGCGAGAAAGAGAGAGAGAGAAAGCAACACACAAAGGATTACACAAGAAAAACTCTTGTCCAAAGCCATTGACCAGAAAAAGGACAGGGGCTGATTATTGCAAGTTCTTACAAGCAACAGAGCTCAAAGTCTGAAGTTTTAGAAGTTGGCTCCATTGCCAGGGTTGACCTGGTAGGCATAACAGTGCTCCTGTGGGGAAGGAGGAAAGAGGCCACCGAGCGGGCAGCATGGCCTGGGGATCCCCTGAGGTGAGGGAGAGACAGCTCCCCTTCTTGGAGTGCGTTTGGGAGACGTGGCACTGCCTCTCCAGGGACAAAAGACATAGCAGGCACCATTGAGCGGCCCCGTGAATTAGCACAGCAGCAGAGATATGTGCTGAAGGCAGCTAAGCAGGAAGCACGTTCGGCTATGTTTTACCATAACCTCCGAGCCCCTGCACAGTCGTGGGACTGCTTTTCTGGGACAAAACAGCATGGGCTCCAATGCAGTGAGACCCTCCCTCAGAGGATCAGTGGGGGTCCGTGCCCTGCCAGTTCCCTAAAATTTGGAATGTTGAAACCCAGCTGGTATGCCTGAAATAAAACACAAGAGCACTGTGCCCCCAGGCAGAGAGATGGCTCGGACAAAGACAGGGTGAAAGCAGGGTTCTGATGGAGCCAGGACACAAGAAGGGACATTGTTCAGTTTTCTGTGAGGGCTCCCTGAATAGTGGCGGGCATGAACTCCTCTCTATGGGGACAAGAGAGTGGAGTGATGCCATCTCCCCCGCCCCCCCCCCCGCCCCATCAGCACAGACATACTTCAGTGAGCAACACAGTGCCCCCAGTGGAGACTCAAACCACTTACACCAAGCCCTGCCCCACTGTGACATGCAGGTGCATCTCTGCTAGAGTAAGTGGGCCTGAGAATCAGTGCAGCAGCCCCCCCCCCACCAAAGACCAGCACAAACCCCCCACATTCACTGAGTCGGGTCATAGAGTGCTGCAAACTTCAGCTCTAGGGGAAATAGGATCTAGCTTTTTCTTTTTTTCTTTTTTTTAAAAATTTTTTATTGTGTTAGTCACCATACAGTACATCCTTAGTCTTTGATGTAGTGTTCCATGATTCATTATTTGCGTATAATACCCAGTGCTCCATGCAATATGTGCCCTCCTTAATACCCATCACGGCCTATCCCAGTCCCCCACTGCCCTCCTCTCTGAACGCCTCAGTTTGTTTCCCAGAGTCCATAGTCTCTCGTGGGTCATTCCCCCTTCTGCTTACTCTCCTTCATTCTTCCCTTCCTTCTCCTACTGATCTCCCTGCTATTTCTTATGTTCCATAAATGAGTGAAACCATATGATAATTGTCTTTCTCTGCTTGACTTATTTCACTTAGCATAATCTCCTCCAGTCCCGTCCATGTTGCTGCAAATGTTGGGTAATCGTTCTTTCTGATGGCTGAGTAATAGTCCATTGTATATATGGACCACATCTTCTTAATCCATTCGTCTGTTGAAGGGCATCTCAGCTCCTTCCACAATTTAGCTATTGTGGACAATGCTACTATGAACTTTGGGGTGCATATGGCTCTTCTCTTCACTATGTCTGTATCTTTGGAGTAAATACCCAGTAGTACAATTGCTGGATCATAGGGTAGCTCTATTTTTAACTTTTTAAGGGACCCCTACACTGTTTTCCAAAGTGGCTGTACCAACTTGCATTCCCACCAACAGTGTAAGAGGGATCCCCTTTCTCCACATCCTCTCCAACATTTGTTGTTTCTTGCCTTGTCAATTTTTGCCATTCTAATTGGTGTAAGGTGGTATCTCAAGGTGGTTTTTTTATAATAATATTTTTATTATATTATGTTAGTTGCCATACAGTACATCCCTAGTTTTTGGTGTAAAGTTCCATGATTCGTTACTTGCGTAAAACACCCAGTGCACCATGCAATACATGCCCTCCTTAATACCCATCACCAGCTTATTTTGATTTGAATTTCCCTGATGGCTAATGATCTTGAACATCTTTGCATGTGTCTGTTAGCCATTTGTATGTCTTCACTGGAAAAGTGTCTGTTCATATCTTCTGCCCATTTTTTGATTTGATTATTTGTTTCACATGTATTGAGTTTGAGAAGTTCTTTGTAGATCTTGGATACCAGTCTTTTATCTGTAGTGTCATTTGCAAATATCTTCTCCCATTCCGTGGGCTGCCTCTTAGTTTTTTTGACTGTTTCCTTGGCTGTGCAGAAGATTTTTATCTTGACGAAGTCCCACAAGTTCATTTTTTCTTTTGTTTCTCTTGCCTTTGGAGATGTGTCATGAAAGAAGTTGCTGTGGCCGAGGTCAAACAGGTTACAGCCTATGTTCTCCTCTAGGATTTTGATGGATTCCTGTCTCACATCAAGGTTTTTCATCCATTTGGAGTTTATCTTTGTGTATGGTGTGTGAGAGAGTGATCAAGTTTCATTCTTTTGCGTATAGCTGTCCAATTTTACCAGCACCATTTATTGAAGAGACTGTCTTTTTTCCACTGGATGTTTTATCCTGCTTTATTGAAGATTAGTTGCCCATAGAGCTGAGGGTCCATTTCTGGGGTCTCTATTCTGTTCCATTGGTCTATGTGTCTGTTTTTGTGCCAGTACCATGCTGTCTTTGTGATCACAGCTTTGTAGCATAGCTTGAAATCTGGCATTGTGATGCCCCCAGCTTTGTTTTTCCTTTTCAACATTTCCTCTGTGATTCGGGGCCTTTTCTGGTTCTACCCAAATTTAAGGACTGTTTGTTCCAGCTCTTTGAAAAATGTCATTGGTATTTTGATCGGGATGGCATTTAAAGTGTAGATTGCTCTGAGTAGCACAGACATTTTAACTATGTTTATTCTTCCGATCCATGAGCATGGAATGTTTTTCCATCTTTTTGTGTCTTCTTCAATGTCTTTCAAGAGTGGTCTGTAGTTTCTAGAATATAGATCCTTTATCTCTCTGGTTAAGTTAATTCTGAGATATTGTGTGATTTTTGGTGCTATTGCAAATGGAATCAATTCCCTAATTTCTCTTTCTTCAGTCTCATTACTCGTGTATAGAAATGCAACTCATTTCTGAGCATTGATTTTGTATCCTGCCACATTACTGAATTGCTCTATAAGTTCTATTAATTTGGAGGTGGAGTCTTTTGGGTTTTCCATATAAAGTATCATGTCATCTGCGAAGAGAGACAGTTTGGCTTCTTCTTTGCCAATTTGAATACTTTTTATCCCTTTTTGTTGTCTGATTGCTGTTACAAGGACTTCTAGTACCATGTTGAATAATAGTGGCGAGATTGGGCATCCTTGTCGTGTTCCTGATCTTAAGGGAACGGCTTCCAGCTTTTCCCCATTGAGAATGATATTTGCTGTAGGCTTTTCATAGATGGTTTTTATGAGATTGAGGAATGTATCCTCTATCCCTACACTCTGAAGGGTTTTAATCAGGAAAGGATGCTGTATTTTGTCAAATGCTTTTTCTGCATCAATTGAGAGAATCATATGGTTCTTGACTCTTTTCTTGTTGATGTGATCTATCACACTGATCAATTTGCAATCCCACTTGGTCTTGATGGATAATCCTTTTAATGCACTGTTGGATCCTATTAGCTAGGATCTTGTTGAGAGTTTTGGCGTCCATGTTCATTAGGGAAATCGGTCTGTAATTCTCCTTTTTGATGGGGTCTTTGCCTGGTTTGGGGATCAAGGTAATATTGGCCTCATAGGATGAGTTTGGTAGTTTTCCTTCTGTTTCTATTTTTTGAAAGAGCTTCAGGAGAATAGGGATTATTTCTTCTTTGAATGTTTGGTAGAATTCTCTGGGGAATCCGTCAGGCCCTGGACTCTTGTTTTTGGGGAGGTTTTTGATCACTGCTTCAATCTCTTCATAATTAATCGCTCTGTTTAAATAATCAATTTCTTCCTGTTTCAGTCTTGGTAGTTTATAGGTTTCCAGGAAGGCCTCCATTTCCAGGTTGTATAATTTATTGGCCTATAGTTGTTGATAATAGTTTCTAATGATCCTTCCTATTTCTTTGGTGTTGGTCGTGATCTCTCCCCTTTCATTCAAATTTTATTAATTTGTGTCCTTTCTCTATTCTTTTGAATAAGTATGGCCAGTGGCTTATTGATCTTATTCTTTCAAAGAACCAGCTTCTAGTTCTGTTGATCTGCTCTACTGTGCTCCTGGTTTCTAATTCATTGATCTCTGCTCTAATCTTGATCATCTGCCTTCTCATGCATGGGTTAGGCCTGTTCTTCTGTTCCAGCTCCAGCTTCTTGAGGTGAGAATATAAAAACTGCATTTTAGGTTTTTCTATTCTTTTTAGAGAGGCTTGAATGGCTATGTATTTTCCCCTTAGGATTGCCTTTGCAGTATCCCATAGGTTTTGGACCAATGTATTTTCATTCTCATTGGTTTCAAAAAATTGCTTAAGCTCATTCTTAATTCCCTGGTTTACCCAATCATTCTTAAGCAGGATGGTTCTTAGTTTCCAAGTGTTTGAGTTTCTTCCAAATTTTTCCTTGTGATTGAGTTCCAGTTTCAAAGCACTGTGGTCTGAGAATATGCAGGGAATAATCTCAGTCTTTTGGTATCGGTTGAGATCTGTTTTGCGACCCAGTATATGGTCTATTCTGGAGAAAGTTCCATGTGCATTCAAAAAGAATGAGTATTATGTTGTTCTGGGGTATAGTGTTCTGTATATGTCTATGAGGTCCATCTGGTCCAGGGTGTCATTCAAAGCACTTGTTTCTTTATTGATTTTCAACTTAGAAGATCTGTCTATTGCTGAGAGTGGAGCGTTTCTGTCCCCTACTTTTAACGTATGATTATCTATCTGTCTCTTTATTCTGATTAACAGTTGGTTTATGCAGCTGGCTGATCCCCTTTTTGGGGGCATAGATATTTATACTCTTTAGATCCTCTTGTTGGATCCACCCTTTAAGAATAATATAGTGTCCTTCTGTATCTCTAACTACAATCTTTCACTTAAAATCTAATCTGTCAGATATGAGAATTGCTACCCCAGGTTTCTTTTGAGGTCCCTTGGCATGAAAAATTGTTCTCCATCCCTTCATTTTCAGTCTGGATGTATCCTTAGGTTCAAAATGAGTCTCTCATAGACAGCATATGGATGGGTCATGTCTTTTTATCCAATCTGCAACCCTGTGGCGTTTTATGGGAGCATTTAGGTCATTCACATTGAGAGTGATCATTGAGAGAGATGATTTTAATGTCATTATATGGCCTGTGAAGTCCTTGTTTCTATAGATTGTCTCTGTAAATTTCTGTTCTGTATCATTCTTGGGGTTTTTTTAGTTTTATAGAATCCCCCCTTAATATTTCTTGTAGGGCTGGGTTAGTGGTCACATATTCTTTCAATTTCTGCTGGTCTTGGAAGGTCCTTGTGTCTCTATCCATTCTGAATGACAGCCTTGCTGGATAAAGGATCATTGGCTGCATGTTCTTCTCACTTAGGGCTCTGAATATGCCTTGCCAGCTTTTCCTGGCTTGCCAGGTCTCTGTAGATAGGTCTGACGTTATTCTGCTGTTCTACCCCTGTAGGTGAGGATTCTCTTCCCTCTGGCTGCTTTCAAGATTGTATCCTTGGATCTAATATTTGTGAATTGCACTATGACTATGCACTATGTAGGTCTGTTCCCATTGATCTTGGGAGGGGTCCTCTCTGCCTCTTGGACACGAATACTTGTTTCCTTGGCCAGATTAGGGAAGCTACAATTTGTCCAAATATCTCTTCTAGACCTCTCTCTTTCTCCACCCCCTCAGGGATGCCGATGATTCTGACATTGGAACGTTTCATTGAGTCAGTAATCTCCCATAATCTACATTCTTGAGATTGGATTTTTTTTGAACCATGTTCCCATTTTTTCCTTCTTTTCTATCATCCCATCTTCCAATTCACTAATTCGTTCTCCTATCTCATTTACCCTGGCCGTCAGAGCATCCAGTTTAGACTGCATTTGATTCATAGTGTTTTTAATTTCTGCCAGATTCACTCTCATTTCCACCCTTAGAGATTCTATATTCTCGTTAATATTTTCGTTAATATTTTTTTCAAGCCTACACATCATCTTGACCATTGTTACTCTGAATTCCATTTCTGACAATTTGGTTATATCCATATCCATCATTTCCATAGAGGGCCACAGTCTCTGTCTCCTTTCTTTGCTGGAGATTCTTTCTCCTTGTCATTCTGATGAGGAAGGGTTGCAGGGTTACCCAGAGCCCAAATTATTGACCAGGACCCAGGCAGTGTGCACGTGTTTTTAGGGACCTTAGGGATGTGGGCTTCATGATTTTTCAGCCTGCCTTCTGGGGGAGGGGCCTGCCGCGCTGATACTCAGGCAACCCTGTTTGGGTAGAGTTGCCCCGTCCACTGCGAGGGGGGAAGAGGATTGGCACAATGTGAGCTGGTATTTCCAGGCTTTTGTTCTCTGGCGGCTTTCCCTGGCAGCTTTCTGTGCCTCTTCTGAGAGTCAGAACAGCAGTGGCCGTATCCTAGCCTCTGTCTCAGAACACTCTCTTGGCCACTTTAAGTCTATTTCTCTTGGTGCTGCTAAAAACCCTGCAGCGTCCTGGGATGTGTGCCCCACAGCCACTCTCCCAGTCCTCGCTCCCAGGGCCGGCACGTCTCTGTCCTTTGTGCTTCTAACATCGCCAGCCACCCCGGTTCTGGCGTGTGCTCCCGAGCTTCCTGTTTCAGTGGGGTTCGCGAGTGCTCCGGAGCACCAGTTTTCAGTCTGGTCATGCACACGTTCCGGGGCTCATGGTCTCAGTCTGTTCTCTCGCGGGTGTCGGTCCATGAATCCCGCCGGCTCCCCAGTGCAGGTGGCTACTGCTTCCCAGCGCCTGAGCGTGGCGGCTCCCTCCCCCTTCCATTTGTCTTCCAATACATGTGGGCGGATTCACGGCTCCCCACTTTGTACCTCAATACCCTTCACCGGAGATGTTCATTTGTAGAGATCCAGATGTATCTTCCTACGTCTCAGGCTGATTCCGTGGGTGTTCAGGATGATCTGGTAGATATCCAGCTCAATTCAGGGGACCAGCTGAAAAAAAGTCCCCTACACCTCCACCATCTTCCTTCCCCCCCCAATCTAGCTTTTTCTAAAAAGTAAACTGAAACACACCTAGTTAAAACTTGCCACACACTGGACCGGGTGCAAACACTCCCCACTGCAGGGAAGGAGAAACTCTGCAGAGGACTTATCTGGGGGAAAGAGCAGCCAAAACACAACAGCAGAGTACACACAGCATACACCAAAAAAACTTTCTGAAACACCAGACCCTGGACAGTATTTGGCCTATTCTTATTATAAACGTTATTGTCAGGACCAGAAAACATAACAGGTTTCCCTAACCTACAGAAGAAAGAGACCTAGACAAAATGTCAAGATGGAGGAATTCACCCCAAAAGAAAGAACAAGAAGAGATCACAGCCAGGAATCTAATCAAAATATATAAGTATATGCCTGAACCAGAATTTAAAACAACAATCATAAGGATACTAGCTGGGCTTGAGAAAATCATAGAAGACACCAGGGAGTCCCTTACCACAAAGACAAAAGACCTAAAAATTAGTCAGTCTGAAATAAAAAGTGCTATAATGGAGATGAAAAACTGACTGGATGTTTTGAGAACAAGGATGGAAGAAGCAGAGGAATGAATCAGTGATATAGAAGATAATATTATGGAAAATAATGAAGCAGAAAAGAAGAAGGAAAGAAAAATACCAGAGAGTGAATGTAGACTTAGGGAGCTCAGTGACTCCGTAAAGTGTAATAACATTCATATCATAGGAGTCCCAGAAGAAGAGAAGGAAAAGTGGGGAGAAGGTTTATTTGAGCAAATTAGAGATGAAAACCTCCCTAATACGGGGAAGGAAACAGATACGAAATCCAGGAGGCACAGAGAACTGCCATCAAAATCAACAAATGTCAGCCAACACCAAGACATATCGCAGTAAAATTTGCAAATACACAGACAAGGAAATAATCCTGAAAGCAGCAAGGAAAAAAAAAATGTCTTTAACCTGCAAGGGAAGACAAAATTCACAGCAGATCTCTTCACAGAAACCTGACAGACCAGAAAAAAGCAGCATGATATATTCAATGTGCTCAGTGGAAAAAATATGCAGCCAAGGATACTTAATCCAGCAAGGCTGTCATTCAGAATAGAAGGGTAGATAAATAGTTTCCCAGACAAAAGTAAAGGAGTTTGTGACCACTAATTCAGTCCTGCAAGAAATATTAAATGGGACTCTTTGAGTGGGAAAGCCCCAAAGTGACAAAGACTAGAAAGGAACAGAGGAAATCTCCAGAAACACAAACTTTACAGGTAATACAATGGCACTAAATTCATATCTATCAATAATCACTCTGAATGTAAATGGACTAAGTGTTCCAATCAAAAGACATAGGCTGTCAGAATGGATAAAAAAACAAGATCCATCTATATACTGCCTATGAGAGACTCTTTTAGATTAAAATCACCTGCAGATTGAAAGTGAGGGAATGGAAAACCATTTATCATGCTAATGGTCATCAAAGGAAAGCTGGAGTAACCATACTTTTATCAGACAATCTAGTTTTTAAACCAAAGACTGTAACAAGTGATAAAGAAGGACACTATCATAATAAAGGGGTCTATCCAACAAGATCTGACAATGGTAAATATTTATGCCCCAACTTGGGAGCACCTATATACATAAACTGATTAATAACAAACATAAAGGAATTCATTGATAACATACAATAATAGTAGGGGGCTTATCTATCACCCCACTTACAGCAATGGACAGATCATCTAATCAGAAAATCAATAAGGAAATAATGGCTTTGACTGACACACTGGACCAGATGAATTTAGCAGATATACACACATTTCATTCTAAAGCAGCAAAATACACATTTTTTTTTTTTTTAGTGCACATGGAATATTCTCCACAACAGATCACATACTGGGTCACAAATCAGGCCTCAATAAGTACACAAAGATTGACAGCATACCATGCATATTTTCAGACCACAGTGCTATGAAACTTGAAATCAACCACAAGAAAAAATTTGGAAACATGAAGAAGTAAATGTTCCACTAGAAAATATTTATTTAAAACAAAGAAAGTAGTAAAGGAAGAACAGAGGAACAAAAACATGACATATATAGAAAACAAAATATAAAGCAGTATATGTAAGTTCAATTATACCCATAATAAATTAAATGTGTGTATACTAATCAATCATATAGTCAAAACTGTCAGACTGGGGGAAAAATTCAACTATATATTGTCTACCAGAGGTACACTGTATTTTATTTTATTTTATTTTATTTTTGAGAGAGACAGAGAGAGAGCACTTGGGGGGGGGCAGAGGAAGAGAGAGAGAATCTTAAGCAGGCTCCACACCCAGTGCAGACCCCAATGTGGGGCTCTATCTCATGACCCTGAGATCATGATCTGAGCTGAAATCAAGATTCAGACACTTAGCCAACTGAGCCACCCAGGAACCCTCAGAGATACATTTTATATTCAAAGATACAAGTAGATTGAAGGTAAAAGGGTGGAGGAAAGATACATTTTGCAAACAGCAATCATAAAAAAGCTGGAGTAACAATACTCTCATCAGCTAAAATAGACTTTAAAGCAAAAAATGTTATTTGAGATAAAAAGGAACATTTTATAATGATAAAAGGCTCAATCTATCAGGAATATACAACAATTATAAACATATATGCATATAACAACAGAGTCACCAAAATGCAAAAACTGACAAAATTGAAGAGAAAAACAATTTGACAGTAAGAGACTTTACTACTCCACTTTCAATAGCAACAACTAGAAGAAGATAAACATGGAAGTAGGGATTTCAACATTTATAAGCCAATTATACTTTAAAGACCTGTATAGAGCACCACCAAACAATGGCAGATTATATATTCTTCTCAAGTGTACATTCACCAAGATAGATCATTGCTAGAATATAAAACAAGTATCAATAATTTTTTAAAATTTAAATTTTATAAACTTTGTTCTGCAACCAGAATGGAGTGAAAAAGGGAAATCAGTAACAGAAAGAAATTGGGGACTCACAAACATGTGGAAATTAAACAATATATTCCCAAATAACTAATGGATCACAATGAAAATCACAAGGAAGATCAGAAAATACTTTGAGATGAATCAGAATGAAGACACAATTTTCCAAAACTTATGTGAAGCAGCTAAAACGGTATTAAGAGGGAAACTTATAAAACACCAAATTTAAAAAGAAAAAATATCTTAAATTGATAACCTAAACTTCCACCTGAAGACAGTGAGGAAAAAAGTAAACTGAACCTAAAGCAAACAAAAGGAAGGAAATGACAGAGATTTGAGCATAGAAAAACAAAATAGAAAATAGAAAAACAACACAGAAAAATTTAAAATACCATTTTGGTTCTTTGAAAAGAAAACAAAACTGACAAATGTTTAGCTAGTCTGACCACATGAAAAGCAAAAAGAAGAAGAAAAAAGACTCAGGTTAATATAATAAAAAATGAAAAGGGGGCAATATTACTGACAGAAATTTTAAAAGATTAAATGGGATACTATGAATAATTGTATCCCAATAAATTAAATAATGGAGAAGAAATAGACAAATGCCTAAAAAAGATACTGAAATTGACTACTGAAATTCAATCAAGAAGAAACAGAAAACTTGAAAAGACCTGTAATAAGTAAAGAGATTGAATATAATTAGAAAACTACCAAAATAAAAATTTGAGATCCAGATATTTCATTGGTGAATTCTACAGAACCTTTAAGTGAGAATTATTCCATATATATACACAATAGAATGTTACTTAGCCATCAAAAAAAAAAAAAAAACCTTGCCATTTGCAATGACATGGATAGAACTAGAGTGTATTATGCTAAGGGAAATAAGTCAGTCAGAGAAAGACAAATACCATATGATTTCACTCATATGTGGAACTGAAGAAACAAAACTGATGAACATAGGGGAAGGGAAGGAAAAATAAAATAAGAGGAAAACAGAGAGGGAGGTAAACCATAACTTAATGATAGGGAACAAACTGAGGGTTGCTGGGGTGGGGTGGGACTTGTGTAAATGGGTGATGGGCATTAAGGAGGGCACTTGCTGTCATGAGCACTGGGTGCTATATGCAAGTAATGAATCACTAAATTCTACCCCTAAAACTAATAACACACTATATATTAACGGCTTGAATTTAAATAAAAATCTAAAAAAAAATTTCCAATTCTTCACAGATTCTTCCAAAAAAATGAGAGCATAAAACACTTCCTAAATCATTCTATCATGCCAATATTACACTGATACCAAAACCAGAAAAAGACCTCCCTAGAAAGGAACAATGAAGACCAGTATCTTTTCTGAAAACAGATGCAAAATTCTACAACAAAACACTAGCTGAAACTAGCAACATTTTAAAAGAATTATGCACCATCATCAAGTGTAATTTATCCCAGATAGCAAAGGTGGCTTAACTTCTGAAAATCAATTAATGTAATACATCATATCAATACAGTAAGGACAAAACCCACATGATCATCTCAACAGATGTGGAAAAAGCATTTGTCAAAATTTAACAGCCTTACATGATTAAAAAAACCCTAAAACGCTCAACAAGAAATAGAAGGGAATACCCTTAACCTGATAAATGGCATCTCCAAAAAATGGACAGCTAGCATCATATTCAATGGTAGAAGACTGAATACTCACCCTAAGATCAGGACAAAGATGTCTCCTCTTACCACTTCTATTCAATATTGTATTGGAGATTCTAGTCAGGGCAATTAGTCAAGATAAAGATATAAAAGGCATCCAGGCTGGGAAAAAAGAAGTAAAATGATCTCTTTTAGCAGATGAAATTATTTATATGTAGAAATTCTAAAGAACTTACTAGAAAAGAAAGATGAAACTAGTAAATGAGTTCAGCAAGATGGCAGGTTAGAAGATCAAAACTCAACTGTATGTATATACATTTCCAATGATCAATCTGAAAATGAAACTAAGAAAACAATTCCATTTACAATAGCATGCAAAGAAATAAAATATTGAGGAATAAATTTTAATAAAAGAAATGCAAAACTGACACTTTAAAAACCTTAAAACGTCGAAGAATTAAAGATGATCTAAATAAATGGAAAAACAACCCATGTACATGGATTGGAAGACTTAATATTGTTAAGATGGCAATATTCACAAATTAGTCTATAGGTTCAATGTATTTACCAGAATTCCAGCTGATTTCTTTGCAGAAAATATAAGATGATCCTAAAATTTATACAGAAATTTCAGGAACCCAGGATAGCAAAACAATCTTGAAAAACAAGAACAAATTTAAAGAGCTCACACTTCCCAATTTCAAAACTTATTAAAAAGCTAAATAGTCAAGAAGACCATGTGTTACTGACATGATGACCCACATTGAAAGTCCACAAATAAATCTTCACATTTACAGTGAATTGATTTTTTTACTACAGTGCCAAGACAATTCAATGGGAGAAAGTACAGTCTTTTTAACAAATGGTGCTGGGACAACCAATATTCACATGCAAAAGAATAAATTGGATCCTCTACCTCATACCATGTACAAAAACTAACCCCAAATGAATCAAAGACATAAATGTAAGAGCTAGAACTATAAAACTCTGTTTTAAAGATTTATTTATTTATTTATTTATTTATTTATTTATTTATTTGACAGAAATAGAGACAGCCAGCGAGAGAGGG
Organism: Ailuropoda melanoleuca; assembly: GCF_002007445.2. Lineage (NCBI taxonomy): Eukaryota > Metazoa > Chordata > Mammalia > Carnivora > Ursidae > Ailuropoda > Ailuropoda melanoleuca. Next base: position 31,107,394 of record NC_048232.1, on the reverse strand, counting down.
AACACACGCAGGGGGAGTGGGAGAGGAAGAAGCAGGCTTCCAGTGGAAGAGCCTGATGTGGGGCTCGATCCCAGAACACCAGGATCATGCCCTGAGCCGAAGGCAGACGCTTAACAACTGAGCCACCCAGGCGCCCCTATAACTATAAAACTCTTAAAGGAAAATAGAGTAAGTCTTCATAATCTTAAGTTAGGGAATGGGTTCTGAAAGATACGACATTGAAAGCATGGACAATAAAAGAAAAAATAAATTGAACATTAAAAATTAAAATTCTTGTGCTGCAAAAAACTTAAAAAAATAATTTAAAACTCTGTGTTTCAAAGAATACCATCAAGAAAATGAAAACACAATTCAAAAATTGAGAAAGTTTTGCAAATCATTTACCTGATAAGGGACTTGTATATAGAGTATATGAAGAACTCTCATGACTCAGTAATAAAAAGACAACCTAAGTAAAAAAGGTGGGGGGCAAAAAACTGAACTTCTCCGAAGATGTACAAATGTGCATCAGCTATTAGGGAAATGCAAACCAAAACCACAATGACATGCCACCTCACACCCAACAGGATGACTATAATCCTAAAGATAATAACAGAGATGGTGCAAATGTAGAGAAATTGGAACACTCCTACACTACCAGTGGGAATGTAAAATGGTACAGCCTTTTTGAGAAGTAGTCTAGGAGTTCCTCAAGATCAAACATAGTTATCGCGTGGCCCTGCAATTTACTCCTAATATATACCTAAGAGAAATGAAAACCTACATCTACAATAATTTGTGCACGAACGCTATAGTAGTGTTATTCATAAGAGAAAAAAGTGGCAACAACACCAACAACTGATAAATGAGTAAAAGGTCGTCTAGCTGTGTAATGGAATATTATTTGGCAACACAAAGAAAGGAGTGTTACACTAATACCTGCTAGACCTTGGATAAATCTTAAAAACATCTGTCTAAATAAAAGAAGCCAGCTTCAAAAGACCACACTTTGTATGATTCCATTTACATGAAGTGTCCAGAATTGTCAAATCTGTCCAGATAGAAAGTAGATTATGGTGTGTCTAAGGCTGGAAGAGTTGAGGGTAAATGTGAAGTGACCGATTATGGATGGGGGTTTCCTTTGAAGTGTTAGAATGTTCTAAAATTGATTGTGGTGATATGTGTACAACTCTGAGAACATACTAAAAACCACCGAACCATTCACTTTAAATGGACAAATTATATGGTATGTGAATTATATCTCAATAGAGACATTATGCAAAAGAAAAAATCTATTAAAAAGTTAATGAAATTCACCAGCATAATGAAAAAAATATATAATTTTCTCAATACATGAAAAGCAAAACAGAATTTAACACCCTTTTATGGTATAAAAAAAAAAAAACAAAGAAAGCAACTTTCTTAATGAACAAGTAATTCAAAGGAACTTTTTTGACCTGATAAAAGACATCTACCAAACAAACAACTAAACAAAAACCAGCAACAACTAAAATAAAGTCTAAAATAAAACCTACCTAATTGTGAAGCTACCAAACACTTTCATCCTAAGATTGACAATAAGGTGGGACATTCACCTTCACCACTTCTCCATTTTTTTAGAGAGCCTATCTTGTGCAAAAAGTAAGAATAAGAAAGGCTCACAAGTTAGAAAGAAAAAAGTAAAACTATATTCACAGGGACATATTTGTGTAGGAAGGAAATCCTAAAGAATGTACAAAAAGGCTTGTAGGACTAATAAGTGATACAAACAAGACCACATGATACAAGGTCAATATAGAAAAACCTATTACATTTTTACATACAAGCAACAAATAATTTGAAAATAAATATTAATATCATTTATAATAATATGCAAAATGAAATGGGGGTAAATTTAACAACATATATGCAAGATCTGTGAAATGAAATGAAAACTCAAAAGTTTCTTTCTTTTTCTTTGAAAACTCAAACATTTCTGAGTAAAATTTTAAAAGACCTCAGTAGTCAAGAGATATCTGTGTTCATGGACTGGAAAACAGAACCTCGATCTATATATTACATGCAATCTCTAACACAGTCCCAGAAGGATTTTTGAAATTGAAAAGCTGATTCTAAAATTTATATGGAGGGGCACCTGGGTGGCTCAGTAAGTTAACTGTCTGCCTTCAGCTCAGGTCATGATCCCAGGATCCCGGGATCGAGCCCCGTCCTGGGCTCCTTGCTCAGTGGGGAGCCTGCTTCTCCGTCTCCCTCTGCCTGCTGCTCCCCCTGCTTGTGCTCTCTCTCTCACTCTCTCTGTCAAATAAATAAATAAAATCTTATAAAAATAAAATAAAATTTATATGGAAATCTAAAAGACCTAAAATAATTAAAATAGTTTAGAAGAAGGACAAAGGTGGAGATCTTACACTGCCTGATTTTAAGACTTAGTATAAAGCTACAATAATCAAGAAAGTGAGGAAGAATCCAGAAATATATTTATGTGCTGGTGGATGTTTGATTTTGTCAGTTGATTTTCCACAAAGTTTGGAAGGTGATTGAATGGGAAAAGGATATTCTTTCCAACAAATGGTTGCCGGCACAACTGGATATCCTCATGAAAACAAAACAAAACTCTTGAACTTTTCCTCACTCCACACACAAAATTTAACTCAGAATGGCTTATCTACCTATATTTAAGATCTAAAGCTATGAAACTTCTAGGAGAACACTTTGGAGAAAAATCTTTGCAATCTTCAGATAAGTGAAGATTTCTTATGACACAAAAAGCACAAACCATAAAAATATTATAAATTGACTTCACCAGAATTTAAAACTTCTCCCCATCAAAAGGTAGCATTAAAGAAATAAAAAAGGCAAGCCACAGATTACAGAAAATATTCATAATACATATATCTGATAGGTGACTCATTATCAGAATACATAGAGAAACTTTTATAACTCAAACAACCCAAATAAAAAATGGGCAAAAGATTTGGAGAAGTATTTCTCAATAGAAAATCTAGAAATGACTCATAAGCACATGAAAGGATGCTTAGTGTCCAGTCATCAGGGAAATGGAAATCAAACCCGTAAGAAGATTCACTACTCACTCACTAGAATAGCTAAAATGTTAAAAAGACTACCAATACCAGCTATCAGTAACTTATGCGTAGCAAGTTCAATCCTTATATACTGCTGGTGGCATTTAAATAATACATTTGTTTTGGAAACAGGTTGATATATCTTATAAAGTTAAACATATGTTTACCATATGGCCCAGCAATCTCACTTGTAGATATTTACCCAAGATAAGTGAAGACACACATTCACGCAAACACTTTCATATGAATGTTTATATCAATTTTATTCACAATAACCAACACCTGGAAACAACCCAAAAGCTCATCAAAAAGTGAAAAGATTATCAAATTGTGGTATATTTACAAAATGAAATAGCAATATGAGTTAGCAATAAAAAGGAATGAACTACTGGTACACACAACAATTTCGGTAAATTCCCCAAATATTACGCCAAATGAAAGGTACTATTCACAAAAGAGTATACGCTATATGATTCCATTTGTATGAAGTTTTAGAACAGGCAAAACTAATCTGTCAGAAAACAGATCAATGTTTGCTTGGGTCTGGGCATGGTAGGGACTGATTGCCAATGATGCATTAAGTTTTTGGGGTGATGGAAATGTTCTATATCTTGATTTTGGTGGTCATTACACGTATGTGTTTACTTGTCAAAATTTATCATATAGTATACCTTAAATGAATGCATTTTATTATATGTAAATTAAACCTGAAAATGTTTATTTTTAAAAAATAAATGTATATACTATTTAAATGATTAAAATGATTTTAATTACTTAAATAGAGTAATAAGAGATCCTCAAAATAATTTAAGGGCTGCCCTTTTTTTAGAGAAGGGGCATGCAACATCTCGATTTCAACAAAGTATAGTAGAACCATTTTTATAATCACGAGTGCTTTGACCCTTTGAAGTGATTCTAACCTTTGAGTTTCAGCCTTGGCTAACAGTAAATCCCTTTAAATTCCAAATAGAAAACATTCTTTTAAATTCTGAAAAAAGAAGATATTCTGTCCACTTACAAAATTTTTAACTGCCAGAAGATGTGGCTGAGAGGTTGCCTTGTTTGATGGAGAAAGAACAACTATAAAAATCTCTTTGCTATTTTCCTGTGGTCTGAAAGAGACATAATGGAGGAATGGGTCCTAACTTTCCTTTGTCTCATTAAGTCATTTAGATCTGGAGGGAAATGTGTCCTTAAACAATTACATATGAGAAATTAAGTTCGTTATGTCTAAGATATTAACATTTTTATAAACAATACACAAATTGCTTCTTTTATGTGTATTTCCTTGAAAAATAGGAAATTCTGAAGGTTGACTTATGGCTGGAGAATGCATTTTGTTGGAATTTAGTATAGAAAAGCTTTAAAATAAAAATCGACAAGAAAATTTCATTTAGAACCACAAAGTCAGAACATGATATTAAGAGTAGACTTTAGAGCTGATGGGAAACTCACTTCAAACATAATGATATAAGTAGTTAAAAGTAAAAGGATAAAGCAAGATATACCACTCAAACATTAAAGGAAACCTGGAGTGGCTGTATTAACATTAAAGTATACTTTCTAACAAAAAAATTACCAGCGATAAATAGGGACATTGCACAATATCAATTTACCAAGAAGACATAACAATCCTAAATGTGCGTGCACCTGAAACAGAACTGCAATATACACGAAGGAAGAGCTCACAGGGCCAAAGGGAGACACAGACAAATCAACAGTTATAGTAGAAGACTTGAACACTCCTCTCGTTGTAATGGAACCAGTAGGCGGGACATTAGTAAGGATCTAAAGGAACTGAGCAACACTATCAACCAACTGGATCTAACTGATATTCCTAGGACATTTCAGCAATAACAGAAGACTATACGTTCTTTTCCAGTATATGGGTAATATTCACCAAGATAGACCAGTTGACATAAAACAAACTTTTAACAAATTTGAAAAAATTAAAATCATACAAAGTAAACTTAATGAAACTAAGCTAGAACTTAATAAGAGAAAGAGGACAATCTCCAGATATTTGGAAATTAACACACTTCTAGATCACTCATAAGTCAAAGTGGAAGTCCCAAGGGAAATTACAATTGAAATTAGAACACAGTAAAATTTGGGGAATGCACCTAAAGCAGTGTTTAGAGGGAAACTCATAGCACTTAGTGTTTATATTAGAAAAGAGAAAAATGCCTCAATTTGTAGTCTAAGCTTCCACTTCAAGAAACTAGAAAAGAAGCAAAATAAACCTACCGCCAGTGGAAAGAAGGAAACAAAGATGGGAGAAAAAAGTCACCAAAACTGGAAATGGGAAAATAGAGATCTGGAAAGATCAACAAAAATGATAAACCTCTAGAAAGACCAGCAAGAGACAAGACACAAATTACCGATACCAGGACTGAAAGAGGAGATGTGATTACAGACTCCATAGGCATTAAAAAGGTAATTAGGAAATACTATGAACAATTCCATGAACATAAACTGGAGGAGAGCAGGAGGAAGGGGCATGAGGAATCTTTGAGGATGGTGGATGTATTTATTTTCATGATTACGTTGATGGTTTTACAGATGTATACATATATCAAAACTTACCAGATTATAGGCTTTAAATACATAGTTTATTGTAGGTAAAGCATACTGCAATAAACTATTCTTTTAAGGGGCACCAGGGTGGCTCAGTCGAGTAAGCAGCTCTTGGTTTCAGCTCAGGTCATGATCTTGATTTCAGCTCAGGTCATGATCTCAGGGTTCTGGGATTGAGCCCTGCACCTGGCTCTGCACTCAGTGGGGAATCTGCTTGAGGTTATTTCTCCCTCTTCCTCTGTCCCTCCTTCTGCTTGCGCTTGTGCAAGTGTTCTCTCTCTCTCTCTAAAATAAATAAATAAATCCAAAAAAAAAAAGAAAAAAAACAATTTTTTTTTAAAAAAAGGCTTTATGGACCAGAACCTTTTTCCTTGGAGATGGTTAGAGCCTTCATTGCATCCATTACCTGCTGTCACTGCTGTCCCCACCCCTGCACATTGTTCCTCCACCACTGACTTTCTCAAGTCACAATATGTCTAGTGTGTACAATAAAATATTATATTCTACCAACTTCTATCTCACCCTTTATGTGCTGAATTATAAAACTGAAAGATGTTAGGGTTTATTACAGCTTGATTTACTTAAGTAGAGAACAGTTTTTATCCTCTCAAATCATCAATTATAGGAGACTGGAATTATTCAGAAGGATGATCACCAGCAGAGTTCCTAGAAATACATGAATCAAAAGCCAGTTTGGGCTTCAGGGAGAATCCGCTGCCTTCATTAGGGCTGCAGACTACAGAACTAAATGACCCCAGTGGGACAGTGAAGCCCAGGTGACGTTCACTCAGTGTACAGCACACCTCGACATTCGAAGAACTGCAACCTTGGAACTCATGACAGTGTGTAATTACATGCTAGAATTCTCTCGGGCATACTGTGCTTCAGCACTGTAAGATTTATCTCTTTGCCTCCATTCTTTGTTAAGCACACAATTTATGGACCCTAACAGCATGTAATAGACACTTCTTCATGGAGAGTCCACAACGATGTGCGCTGACACACTACTCCTCCCCATTTTCAATGTGCAGCAAACACTTGATGTCAGGAGGCTAAAGGATAGAAAATGTGCATAGAGTGAGACTTCTTTTTGGTGGGAGCTTTAATTCACGCGTTTCTGTGTTGGTACAACCTAGTCTGGAGCCCCCTCCTCCAGCCCTCCCCCTCCTACCTTTCTCTCACCTGTCTTATCCTCTCTGTCACAGAGCAGTTCACATCTTTGTTCCTTTAAAAATGGAGATATAAACACCTACCTTGCAAGACTAATGTACAGATTTAACACACACACATGAGTGCACACACACACACACCCACACACACCGCAAACACTAGCACCGTGCACTGGCATACAGCAGGTGCTCAAAAAATGTGAATTCACTTGACTTTCACCCTCATTTCTATGATACCTAAGTAGCAGCAGTCAGAGTGAAGAAGAAAATATGCAGAATCAAAACTGGTGAAATGGAGAGAAGCCACGGCAAATGCCTGTTTTCTCTGCTCAGAACACAGGTTTTGCTCAAAATGATTGTTCTTGCGCATACCCATCTGCTCTACAGCCATTCAGCTGGCTCAGGTAGGAGACTTATTCAGCTGGTCCAGGTCCTAACACACTTCTATGCTCCTTCCTCCCTTTGCTTCAAACCACCACTCAATAATTGGTCATTTAGAGAGGAGTCCAAGATGGCGGAGGAGCAGGAGGCTTAAATTTCGTCTGGTCCCAGGAATGCAGCTAGATAGCTATCAGACCACTGAACACCTACAAACTCAACCTGAGAATGAAGAAAAGAATAGCAGCAGCTCTAAGAACAGAATAGCCACCACTTTCTGCAAGGAACCCAGTTTAAAACAGGAGTTGAGCTCCAGCTCGGCGTTCCAAGATGGCGGAGGAGCAGGAGACCTAAAGTTCGTCTGGTCCCAGGAATTCAGCGAGAGAGCTACCAAACCATTCCGAATACCTATGAATGCAACTGGAGAATGAAGAAAAGAGTAGCAGAAACTCTATGAACAGAAAGGCAACCACTTTCTGCAAGGAGGAGAAAAGATGGAGGAGGAGTAGGCGACCCTTTCTCAGCTGCTCCGAGTCGAGCTGGATATCTACCAGACCATTCTGAACACCCACAGAATCAGCCTGAGACGCAGGAAGATACATCTGGATCTCTACCAATGAACATCTCCAGTGCTGAGTATTGAGGTACGAAGCGGGGAGCCGTGAATCTGAGCACAGATATAGGAAGATAAAGGGAAGGGGGAGGGAGCCTCTGCGCTCAGGCAACGGGAAGCAATAGCCCCTTGTGCTGGGGAGCGGGCTGGACTCTCAGACCAGCACCTGCAAGAGAGCGGACTGAGACAGTGATCCTGGGAACACCCTTGTCCAAACTGACAACAGGAGCTCCCGACCGCACACTCGAACTAGAGTGAAACCGAGAGCTCAGGAGTGCAAGCGTGACCAGACTGAAAACTGGCGCTCCAGAGCACAGGCGAACCAGACTGAAACAGGGAGCTCGGGAGCTCGGGAGCCCGCGCGGGGCAGTACGAAGCGGGGAGCCGTGAATCTGAGCACAGATATAGGAAGATAAAGGGAAGGGGGAGGGAGCCTCTGCGCTCAGGCAACGGGAAGCAATAGCCCCTTGTGCTGGGGAGCGGGCTGGACTCTCAGACCAGCACCTGCAAGAGAGCGGACTGAGACAGTGATCCTGGGAACACCCTTGTCCAAACTGACAACAGGAGCTCCCGACCGCACTCTCGAACTAGAGTGAAACCGAGAGCTCAGGAGTGCAAGCGTGACCAGACTGAAAACTGGCGCTCCAGAGCACAGGCGAACCATACTGAAACAGGGAGCTCGGGAGCTCGGGAGCGCGCGNGCGGGGCGGCTGGCGCCGCGCGGGGCAGCTGGCGGCTGGCGGGGTTAGAAACACAAAGGACAGAGACGCGCCGGGATGCCGGGTGTGGGGCGCACAGCCCGGGATGCTGCAGCACCAACAGAAACAGAGTTAAAGCGGCCAGAACATCAGTGGAGAACGGGCTGCAATCCCTCCGTTCTGTGACAGAGGCTGAATTTGAGCAGCACCAACAGAAACAGAGTTAAAGTGGCCAGAACATCAGTGGAGAACGGGCTGCAAACCCTCCGTTCTGTGACAGAGGCTGAATTTCGGCCACTACTGCTCTGGCTCTAAGAAGAGGCACAGCAGACTGCCAGGGAAAGCCGCCAGAGAACAAAAGCCTGGAAATACCGGCTCACAGGGTGCCCATCCCCATCCCCCCTCGCAAGGGACACAGAGACTCTACCCAAACAGGGTTTTCTGAGTACCTGCAGGCAGGCCCCTCCCCCAGAAGGCAGGCTGAAAAATCAAGAAGCCCACAACCCGGNTTGGCACGGCAGACCCCTCCCTCAGAAGGCAGGCTGAAAAATCAAGAAGCCCACAACCCATAGCGCCTGAGTGGCGCAGTCATTAAGCGCCTGTCTTCGGATTAGGGTGTGATCACAGCGTTCCAGAAAGGAGTTCCTCATTGGGCTTCTCCACCAGGAGCCTGCTTCTTCCTCTCCCACTCCCCTGCTTGGGTTCCCTTTCTTGCTGTATGTCTCTCTCTCNAAATAAATAAATAAAATCTTTAAGGAAGACCCCACATCCCTAAGATCTCTATAAAACAAGGGCGCACGGCCTGGGTCCCAGTCAATAACTTGGGTTTTGGACAACCCCGCAATCTCTCCTCATCAGAATGACGAGAAGGAGAAGTCCCCCCCAGCAAAGAAAAGATAA
>NC_048232.1:31084357-31097897 GCF_002007445.2 Ailuropoda melanoleuca | reverse complement strand
GGGGGAATGAAACATGAGAGACTATGGACTATGAGAAACAAACTGAGGACTTTAGAGGGGAGGGGGGTGGGAGAATGGGATAGACTGGTGATGGGTGGTAAGGAGGGCACATATTGCATGGTGCAGTGGGTGTTATATGCAACTAATGGAGCATCGAACTTTACATCGGAATCTGGGGATGTACTGTAAGGTGACTAACATAATATAATAAAAAAACATTTTAAAAAAATAAATAAATAAAAAATAATTGGTCATTTATTTGGAATATCCTAGATATATAGCCTACCCCTTTCCTGCTATTGTCTATCATTATTTAAACACACAAAGACTCTACCTTTAAAAAAAAAAACACTCCTACCTCTAGCCCTCTTCTGCCCCACCTCCAAACGCCGAGTTTCTTGCCTCTTCTTCACAGCCAAACTCTATAAAGTGTTTTTCCACTTCTCACCTCACATTTACTCCCTGACTTACCACAACCTGGCTTCTACCCAAATCATCTAATCATTTATTCTACAACTATTTGAAGTGCCTCTGCTCTCTGATAGATATTTCTAGGTATAGGAAGGCCAGTGTGAGTGGATGGAAAGGAGTTTGAAATAAGGGCTAGTCAGAAGCCAGATCATGGAGCACCTTGTAAGCCATGATAAGAATTTGGATTTTTCTTTGAGTGAGATGCGAAGCCATTGGGGGATTTTGAAAAGGAGGATATGACAGGGTCTAATTATATTTTAAAAGGATCACTGTGGTTGCTATAAGAATAGACAGAAGAAAGGGAGAAGGGGAAAGGGTGATGTGATTATTGAAATAATCCAGATGAGTGATGATGGTGTCTTGGACCAGATGAGTAGTGTTAGAACTAGTAAGAATGAGTCTGATTTTCATTATATTTTTGAAGATGAGGTTGATAGAATTATTAGAAGGGGATGTGAGAGACAAAGGAAAGTCAAGAATGGCTCAAAGTCAGATGAAGTTACCATTTACTAAGAAAGGAAGCCACAGGGAGGATCTGATCCGGACAGGGGATGGAAGTAGAAAATCAAAAGTTCAGTCTTGAACTTGCCTAGTACATAGCTAATTTGAGATGCCAAGGAAATGGTTAATTATGTGAGTTTGGAATTCAAAGGAAAGGTCCTTTGAATTCCTTCAAAGGAATTCAAAGGAAAGGCCTCTAAATGTAGGGGCTATTAGCATATAAATGATATGTAAAATCATATGCCCCAGAAACAGACCCATAAATACAGAGAACAAAATGATGGTTGCCAGAGGGGAAGGGGTTGGAGGGATGGGCAAAGTGGGTGAAGAGGAGTAGGATATATAGGCTTCCAGCTATGGAATGAATAAGTCATAAGGATAAAAGGTACAGCATAGAGAATATAGCCAACGGTGTTATAATAGCCTTGTATGGTGACAAATGGTAGCTACACTTGCGGTGAACATAGTGTAATGTATATAGTTGTATACAGCTATACACCTGAAACTAATGAAACATTAGGTGTCAACTTCAATTAAGAAAAAAACATGTCTGGGGTGCCTGGGTGGCTCATTAAGCGTCTGGCTCAGGTCATAATCCCAGGGTCCTGGGATCGAGCCCTGCCTTGGGCTTCCTGCTCAGCGGGAAGCCTGCTTCTCCTTCTCCCACTCCCCCTGCTTGTGTTCACTCTCTCACTGCCTCTCTCTGTGTCAAATAAATATATAAAATCTTAACAAAGCAAACATGTCTGGATGAAATAACCTAGACAACAAGTAGCAAGAAAAGTTTAAAGCCTGAGCCCTGGGGCATTCCTTTATTTAAAGGGTAAGATGAGGGAGATCCATTGAAATAGAAGGAGCAATGAAGTAAAAGAGTAGTGATGTCCTTGAAGCCAAGCAAAGATGATATTTTATAAGTGAGGCAGAACTCTGAATTGCTGTTAAGAGGTCCGGTAAGAGGAGAACAGAAAATTAACCATTAAATTTAGAAACATTCACAACTTTTTGTTTTAACAGGTTTATTGAGATATCTCACATACCATACAAGCCATCCCTTTACAGTATAGAATTTAAAGGTCTTTAGTATATTCAAAGAGAATTGCCACCAACACCACAATAAATTTTAAGACATTTTCATCACCTTGCCTGTGCTTATCCATAGTTGTAAAATATGTCAGTACATCTTTCCTTTTTATGACTAAATAATGCTCCATTATGTGGATATGCCAAATTCTTTTTATCCATTCATCAGTGGATGGACGTTTGGGTTGTTTTCACCATTTGGATACTATGAGTAATAATATGCTCCTATGAACATTTGTGTACAATTTGTGTGTGTGTCTGTGTGTGTGTGCAAACATATGTCTCCATTTCTCTTGGCTATGTATTTCTGGGTCAAAGGTTAACTTTTTGAGGAACTACCTATTTTCCACAGCAGCCATACAATTTCACATTCCCACCAGAAATATATGAGGGGTTCCAATTTCTCCATATCCTCACTAACACTTCTTATCTGATGTTTTATTATAGCCAGCTTAGAGGTATAAAGTGGTATTTCACTGTCGTTTTGATTTGCATTTCTCTAAAGACTAACGATGTTCAACATCTTCCATGTGCTTATCGGCCATTTGTATACTGTCTTTGAAGAAATATCTATTCAAATCCTTGCTTATTATTTAATTGGGTTATCTTTCTATTATTGAGTTGTAAGGGTTATTTTTATATATTCCAGATACAAGTTCCTTATCAGATATGATTTGCAGAAATGTTCTCTCATTCTATGGGTTGTCCTTTCACTTTCTCATAGTGTCCTTTGGAGCAGAAAGATTTTAATTTTGTTGATGTTGAATTTTTTCTCTGGTTGCTTGTGCTTTTGGTGTTCTATCTAAGGATACTTTGCCAAATACAGGGTCATGATTTGTATGTTTCTTCTAAGAGTTTTATAGTTTGGGCTCTTAGATTTAGTTTTTCGCTCCATTTTGAGTTAATTTTTGTAAATGACAAGAGGTAAGGGTCCAACTTCATTATTCCGCATGTGGCTTTCCAGTTGTCCCAGCACCATTTATTGAAAAGACTATTCTTTCTACATTGAATGGTCTTGGTACGCCTGTCGAAAATCAATTGGCCATAGAAACACGAATGAAACATGGAAATTTTGGTATTTGCAAAAAGCAGTTTTAATGAAATAATGGAGACACAGTTTAATGGGAATGAGTTCATGGCAAAATGAAGGGAGAGAAATTGGAAAGAATGACTAGAAATAAGTTTTTGCTGGGGTAGGAGCAGAAAAATGGAGCCATAAAAGAAGGGTGAGGACTTCAGCTCCTGGCTAAAAACCTATGTGTTGTTAAAAAGAAAACAACAGGCCCCAAACAGAGTCACTTATGTTAAGGGCCCCAAGTCAGCAAATCAAGATTTAGGTAAATACCTAACCTAAATGCACTTTCAACCCCTGTCTCCAGGAATGTAACCTTTAGCCAGTCAACCTGGAATTTCCTGGTCAACACTAAGAAATTTGCTGATAGACTCCTGTTCCCTGTGGGAGGGTGACCTTGCCTAAAACAATGCGTTCTTTGCTATAATTTCCTTTTTTTTCCATTCTCTCTGCCTTTTAAACCTTGCCTTTCCTGCAGCTCAACAGAACTCGCCTCTCTCCACTTGCTAGACTCAATTAATAAAACCAATTAGATCTTTAAAACTTACTTGGTTGCATTTTTGTTTTTTAATAGTGTGATCTTTCAAACTTGACCATCGGCAATTACAAAGGCCTTCCCTGGCAGGCCTTACAGGGAGAAGCTGCCCCCCCCCCCCAACCAGACTTGGTGCGCAGCCAGTGCTCCGCAGTCTGAAGGGAGTTAAGGACTCGGGCTCCTCTGGCCAGCCTTGCTCTCACACGTTTGCAGTCTGATCCAGGCACCTCCAACAGAAGCCTCTTTCTCTCGGGTCTTCTGAAGCCTTGCTCAGGTGCCTTCTTATGGAGAAAGGAGCAGAAACCTTGAAGACCCCTCTCTGTTCTGACTCAGGACTCAGTTCTGTTGTACTCCGAGGACTTCTCTCTTTCCCTCTTCCCAGCCCCAGGGTCCAGAAAATTCCAGGTCTGGGCTCTTTCAGCAACGAGACAGTGAGAGGGTTAGTCGCTCCTAATCAGCTGACCCTTGACTGACATGAAGTTCATGAGGGAAAGTAGACCAAGGCCAGTGTTTTCTTCAGCTTTGCCTCTTGCTTACACTATTGCTTTAAGTAGTTAAAGTCTTAACTCTCACTTTCATTTTGGCTTGTTTTAATCACTACTCTAATAACTGGAGGCTCAGCTGCCTCAGGCTGCTCTGAGCCTAGCCTTTGATGGAGGGTTATTTCTTTAAGGGAAGGCATTACCAGCATAACTGTATGCTGATGAAGATGAGACAATAGAGAAAGAGAAGACGAAATGAGAGAGAGAGAGAGAGGATTGCTGGAGTGATAAGGCATGGTAGGTCTGCCTAGGTCCTCTAATTTAGGACAGACACACTCACCCACAACTGCTGGCAATATGGGCTCAGAGCCATGTCCTTCACTGGGAAATGCCCTTAGCCACGGGGCACTACCTTGCCCAAGGCTACTTCCCTTCCCAAGACTAGCTTATGCAGGGACACGAGGGTATATTCTTCATCCCAGAACACTCTGTACAGTTGGCTTAGTTGCAACTGTATTATAAGTCAGCTTCTCCATCTGCTGGATTGTGTTTACCTCACTTCCCCACACATGTCTCTCAAGAGCATTTCCCAACAAACCTCCATCACGCAATGCTCCATCTTTGTTTCCAGGGAATAATCTAAAGGTTGGAGTGCTCCTAGGAAGCACTAAAATGGGATTCTTGAGCTGGATCCTTTGCTGTTAGGCTAGCAACAAGGATGTCATCACTAGTGGCAGTAGAGTGTGGACAGGTCTTGGAATGCTGTAGCAATTCAGTTGCCAAAACTTTCACCAGCAATGAACTGGGCTAGGATAAGACTGGAATAGGATGCACTGGCCGGAATACCTCTGATGCTCGAGAGGTAAGAGGGAAAAGAGTCTTTATAGTCTCTATAAAAACTATGGAATTATGTAGCTGTTCCTAAGCACATAAATTCAGTGAAAAGTAATAATTACAGGGGTTCAGGACAATTGATTCATCATCAATTCAGGACAAAGCATGAGAGCCAGAGGGTCTCTTAGCAATGTTTAAGGAGATCCTAATCTCTTGTACCTGAGAGCTGAAAAAAAGGAGGATGGGTCTCAGAGCTTAATTTTAAGAGTAGCAGAGCTCATCTCCATCAGGTCTCTGTACAGGGTCAGGGTCTAATAGAAAAGGAGTGGAACCCCTAAGACTTGGGATGGGAATATCTGCATAGATGTCATTAAGAACCCCTGGGCCTCCAGAAGTGATCCATTTCCACCTTGTTAAAAACAGTCCCCCTCCCCTTCCCTTAAAGATCTTGGAGAGGCCTCAAATGAAGCAAGTGCTTTGGAAGACCATGCTATCAACGCTCAGGACCACCCCACCTCCTCTCCTGGCAGCCAGACCAGTAACAGGGGTCAAACCCCAGCACAGCCCACCTGAGGATGTCCTGGGCCTCCTGAGGGAGTAGAGGGACTATACACCAAGGGAGCTGCAGAATCCAACAAATACATGCCTGCAGGAGCTAAGAGAATATACATCAATGGCATCCCCAGAGAGCTGGATCAAGAGCAGCTGAACATCAAATTAGGTAAGTGAGAGTTATCCACTCCTGTGATGCAGGATTTAACACACTGGCGGGTGTTGAGACACTGTGAGGCTCTTGGAAACTTGAAAAAAGTGCTGGGCCAACTAACTGAGGGCATGTTGCACAAAGCCAGAACACCCATAAGCTATGTTCTACACAAGGGCCTGGAAGGCGCTCTATTTAGCAAAGCAATGAGGAAAGGACTGGTGACAGGGACCAAGAATTGTGGGGAGCTCAGTGGTGACTGTCTTCTGGAGGCCAGTGCTGATGAAAGGATACCCTTCACAACTGGGCTCCTTGACGTAGCAATGAGGATTGCAACTTTCCGAAGGGATAGAGGCAGATGGCAACACGTAACCATTAAAATCAAGGAGAGTGAAAATAGGCGGGAGTGACAGCTAGGGGAGTCCCCACACAGAGAACGAGGAAGAGAGATAACAGAACGCGATGTTTTGGGTCAGAGGGCCCAGCGGCACAGAGTTAATCAGATCAGAAGAAGTAGGATGGCAAGTACCTTGGAGGCCTTGCTAAGACACCTGAGGACTAGAGGGTGGGAGGTAAGTCTGTGAAAATTTCAGAGCCTGCTACATCAGTGCAGTGTTGAGCGGTCCAGAGGGCTGGGGCACGTTGGGACGTCCCATCACTAAAAAAAAGCACAGTGCTTGGTAAGCCCCTCGAGGGTCTGGAGGTAACATACTCCACACTTGGAAATATTGCTCTATCCCATTTAGCAGATGACATGGAAGGCTGCCAGATGGGGCCCAGAGCAAGAAAGGGCCCTGCAGCAAGAGCCGACTATGGTGGGAGCAGTCATCTGCTGGGCCCTCTGACCCAGCAGACCTCTCTCTACTAGAGGTATCTGTGCTGGGAAAAGCGCTGTGGGAGTTCATGGCAAGCCTGGTGGGAGAATCACATGGTAGACCCCTCAGGTTCTGAAG
This sequence comes from Ailuropoda melanoleuca, assembly GCF_002007445.2. Taxonomy (NCBI): domain Eukaryota; kingdom Metazoa; phylum Chordata; class Mammalia; order Carnivora; family Ursidae; genus Ailuropoda; species Ailuropoda melanoleuca. The sequence continues at coordinate 31,091,266 of NC_048232.1, read as the reverse complement.
CACTTCCAAGAAGGAATCTTCTGTTGGGCAGTTGGTCCACGAGAGTTGGTATATCTACCACAGGACCTCAGGTAACTCTGAGCCAGAGCTGCTCACTGGGACTGGTGTCTGTCAAAGGCACTGGGTCATATGGCTGGGGTGAGGGGACAAAGTGGTCAACAGCAAGCCTTCCTAAGAGGACACAGTCACACTCATGCAAGATTGGACCCGGGCCCGGCCAGAGAGTGCCAGCAAACCGCCTGAGATGCTGAGAATGAGGAGAGGCAGCTTTGGAGACTCGAGGAGAGAGCACAAAGGTGAAATGCACATTTAGGGGAGTGCTGGACAGCACGTGCTAGGGAAACAGTGGGCTTTCAGGCAACACTAAGAGCCTCCTTGAAATGTATGCTGATTTATGACAATGCCACAATTTTAGGTCCTCATGAGTTTGCATTTTTCTCCAACCACCTTCAGTTGCCTGGATGCAGGTGGGGTATTTTTTGTCACCAGGGCTGGGATTGTGCCTGTACATGCAACAGGAGAGAGGGGCATGTGAGGTGAGGGTGTAAACCAGGGAGTGATTATAGGGATGGACTGTGGAACCCAGCGGGTATGGAGGGAAACAACACGTAGGCAGTGAGGTAAGTGGATAGGAAGTCCTCTTGGGGTTGAAGGGCCACTGGCATGAGGATAAAGAGAGTGAGCCGGAAAGATAGATAGAGGTGGCTGAGTGGGAAGCTCGAACTCCTGAGCCTGTCAGAGAACAGGGGTCTGGCCAGAAGAGGCAGAAGCTCTGTAAACACTGACAGGTTGCATGGACAGAAGAGCACCCAGCAGGTCAACTGATAGGAATCTCACTTTTTTTCTTTTTCTTTTTTTTTTTAAAGATTTTATTTATTTATTTGACAGAGATAGAGACAGCTGGCGAGAGAGGGAACACAAGCAGGGAGAGTGGGAGAGGAAGAAGCAGGCTCATAGCAGAGGAGCCTGATGTGGGGCTCGATCCCATAACGCCGGGATCACGCCCTGAGCCGAAGGCAGACGTTCAACCGCTGTGCCACCCAGGCGCCCCTAAAGATTTATATATTTTAGAGAAAGCGAGTGCATGTGAGTCGGGGGAGGGGCAGAGGGAGAGAATCTTCAAGCCGACTCCTTTCTGAGCAGGCTCGATCCCCTGACCCTGAGATCATGACCTGAGCCAAAACCAAGAGTCAGATGCTTAATCAATGGAGCCACCCAGACACCCCCGCTGCCTTGCCTCTTTTTTTTTTTTTTTAAATAAAGATTTTATTTATTTATTCGACAGAGATAGAGAGAGCCAGCGAGAGAGGGAACACAAGCAGGGAGAGTGGGAGAGGAAGAAGCAGGCTCATAGCGGAGGAGCCTGATGTGGGGCTCGATCCCGGAACGCCGGGATCATGCCCTGAGCCGAAGGCAGACGCTTAACGACTTAGCCACCCAGGTGCCCCAGGAATCTCACTTTTTCAAGGGACGCAGAAGTTCTGACACTAATCTGCATTTACCACAGGGGCTAAGAAACCTTCTGGGCATTAACCCAGTCCTGGAACACTGCCTGTGGATTTCCTCAACACTGGCTCAGGGACTTGGGGTGTAGGCCACTTGTCTTCATCTTTCTACTGTGTGACAGACCCACCGTTGCTAGGCCATGCACCTACCTCATAGGATTTGTTTGAGAATTAAATGCGCTAATATGTATTAAGTGCTCAAAATAATGACTGACATATAACTAACCCTCAGTAGGTATTAACCATCACCACCTAGAGAACAAATTAAAAAGCAACTGTACACACACACACACACACACACACACAGAATAGACAGATCTATAGAGATAGTAAGTATGTTAGTAGTTGCCCAGGGTTGCGGGTTGGAGAGAGCAATGGAGAATGAGTGCTAATTGATACAACATTTTTATATATTTTGGGGGGTGGAGTATGAAAATTAATGTAAAATTAGATTGTGGTAGTGTTTGCACAAATTAGTAAATATACTAAAAAAGCCTCACTGAATTGTATACTTTAAAAGGGTGAATTTTATGATATGTGAATTATATCTCAAAAAGCTGTTTCTTTAAAGAAGCAATAATGAAAGTTATCCCAGGTAAAGCTCCATTTGAGAGTATTGATATTGAGAACCATGCTTATCTTCATTACTCTTCCAGGGAATTATTCTTTATTAGCTTTGTAATAGCCTGTAGGGCATTTTCGCCATGCCAATAATAGTACCACACATATGAGAATCCTGAGAAATAGAAAGTCACAGTATAAATGATTGTACATGCCAGGTGGTCAGGATGTGTTTTCTTGAATGCGTTTTAACTGGTGTAATTGCACTTCTGGGAAGGAGCATTTTCTTCCGTGTCTCATTCTGTGTTGGCTTTATTACTAGCCTGTTATTTATTCATGTAGAACAAGAAAACCATGCACCTCTAGGGGGATAAGAATAATGCTAATTTTATTCATTTGGCAATACCAGAGGAAAAGATAAACTGATACAGGGAAAAAATAAGAACTAATACTTCTCTTAGAAATATCTACTTATTTTATGCCTTTGGCCTGGTTCATTATGCTTAACTCAAGGCACTCATCATTCATTCATTAAACAACTATTTGTTGAACTCCTTCTATAATGAGAAACAGAATATTGCTCTAGTATGAGTGGAGAATTATGGAAAAAATAAATTTAACTTTTTATAGTTTCATTACTACAATACATGTGTGGATATGCAATGTAGGAGGCCAGATCCAGAAGTGGTTACAGAAGCAGCGTAAGAGAGTTGTACAAGGGTTTGGTGGTGGCAGTGATACAAGTCACCCATGCAGTGACCTCTCAGCATCCCACATAGGATTGGCCTTATCCCTGTGGTTCTCAAACTTCGGTGCACATCGTGTTCACCTATAGAGCTTGGTAAAACTACAGATTCCTGTCTTTCCCTAGAAATTGATTCAAGAAATCTGATGTGGGGCCTAAAAAACACTCATTTCTAGAAAGTTCCCATGAGATATTGACGCTGCTCTTAGAAAAGCTACCCTAGTCAGAATATCTACAACATGAGAGAGGAAACATCTTTAGTACCACCTTATCTTCTTTCAGCTTCCTTCTCACTTTTTGGTATGTATGAGACCTTATTAGTAAGAAGAGTCCCCTAGCTTGGACCACAGCTGGCATTCTGACAATTTCCCTTTTTCCCCCCTTCCATTAAACCCAGCTTCCGGGGACCCACTTATTTAAGGCCCTGTTTTTGTAGGGAACAGCCAGCCAATCTAATAAGCAAATCAAAGGAATGCTTAGCTGTTGCCAAGGCATTCATTTGTGTGACCTTATGCTTTAAAACTGTTTCCTCTTGATATTCAGCTTGAATTTTTTCAGCCTTCCTTCAGACCAAATCTGTTGTTCTGTTGGCAGTAATGTCTATACTGATACTCCATTTTAATAGTTTGTTATCAGAGAAGGCATAGCTTCATTAATAATTTATTAAATTATTAAAGCAAGAGAAATCTATCAGTCTCGTATTCTCAGCATGGAAGTCATGCAGTATCTTTTAAATGGGTGGCACATAAATTCTCCCAAGATGCCTTAGGAATGGGCTTATAGGTAGGCCTACAGCAGAAATCTGAGGATTTGGGCCAGTGCTTTAAAATTCTTTGTTGACAGATGCCTGGGTGGCTCAGTCGGTTAGGCGTCTGCCTTCGGCTCAAGTCATGATCTCAGAGTCCTGGGACAGCCCTTAGGAACCAGAGGAATGCTCTAAGTTGGAACCCATGCAGTAGAATGAAGGACAAATACTGGAAACCATAAGGCTAACCACTGAATCATGAGTAGAGACTGGATTTCAGAAGCAAAAGTTCTAGGCTGTAATGGAAAGTAGGTCATAGGGAGTTGTGAGGAACAGGACTGAGGAGCGATGTTCAAAACCAGTTAATGTTGCTTTCATGGCTTCACAGGGGCATGATTCTTGGGTGGGTTTCCCTAGCATAAAGGTCTCTGTGGGGTGGGCAGCTGTGGAGTCTCTACGTGTATGTGACTATAAATTAATAAGTCATTATATATACAGATCTAAAATTAAACTATTTAAAAGGAAGGGAAAAATTAATGTGGAAGAAAGAAGATTTGAACAAACTATCAACTACTTTGACTGAATAGACATATAAAACAGTGTACCCAACAACTACAAGGATATATATTCTTTTCAAGTATATTCTTTTCAAGCATTCACAAAGGTAATGAGCCATAGACTAAGTCTTCCTAAGTTTCAAAGGAGTGAAATATTACAGCATATATTCTGTGACAACAAAATCAAATTAGAATTCATTAAAATTAAGATATAAAGCCCCAAATATTTGAAAAGGAAACATCACACTTTTAAATAACTCACAAATACAATAATAAATCACAAGGAATTAGAAATTATTTCTAATCGAATGCTAAGGAAAATACAACATATTAAATTTTATGGGATGCAGCCAAAACAGTACTTCCCTGGAGGGAAACCAATACTTTAAAATACTTAAATACAGTGCAAAAAGAAAAGAAAAAAAATGTTCAAAAATCAGTAATCTAAGGTTGCAACTTAAGAGGCTTCTTAGGAAAAGAAGAGCAAATTAGGGGCTCCTGAGTGGCTCAGTCAGTTAAACAACTGCCTTTGGCTCAGGCCATGATCCCAGGGTCCTGGGATCAAGCCCCACATCAGGCTCCCTGCTCAGCAGGGAAGTCTGCTTCTTCCCCTCCCCCTGCTCATGCTCTCTCTCTTGCTCATTTTCTCTCTTTCAAATAAATAAACAAAATCTTAAAAAAAAACAAGAAAAGAAAAGGAGCAAATTAAACCCAAGGTAACTAGAAGGAAGGAAATAAAAATCAGAAATCAATGAAATGGAAAGCAACCAAATATGGAAAATTGACAAGGCTAAAAGTTGATTACTTGACAAGCTTAAACAAGCTGATAAACCTCTAGTAAGACTGATCATGAAAAATAGGGAAAAATATAAATTCAATAATTTAGATGAAGCAGGCAAATTATTTGAAGAATACAATTTACCAAAATGAAAACAACCTGAACATTTGTATGTCTACTAAGTAAATGGAATTTGGTAATCAATAATTTTCCCATAACAAAAACTCTAGGTCAGCAGTCTGACCTAGTTAATTAAGGAAAAAATAATGACAATTACACACAAATTCTGTCAGAAAAACTTGTAAGATATGACAAGAAAAAAAATTATAGACCACACAGAGATAGAGGCAATAATCCTTACCAATAATTATTAATTGAGGTGAAAATAGATAACATATAGTGACTAAGTAGGGTCTATCACAGGAATGCAAGATTAGCTTAACATTTGGAAATCAATGTAATTCTCCATATTAACAGAATAAAGGAGAAAAGCTATGATTGTCTCAATAAACTCATCCCAATGCAAACCAAAATCCCAGTAGGCTTTTTTGTAATTAAAATTTGATTCTAAAATTTCTGTGGAAAAGCAAACGTTTTAAAATAGCCAAAAAGTTAAAAAAAAGAACAAATTGAAGGATTATGCTACCTCGTTGCAAGATTTACTATGACTCTACAATAATCAAGATAGTGTGCTTAAGCAAAATAACAGAAAAATAAATCAATGAAACAGAATAGAGTCCAGAAATAGATCCACACTTACATGGTCAATTATCTTGACAAAGGCACTGTGATGTTTATGTGCCAGCTTGGGTAGGTTATGGTGTCCAGTTGTTTGGTCAAACACTAGTCTACATGTTGCCATGAAAATATTTTGTAGATACAATTGATGTTTATAATCAGTTGACTTTAAGTAAAGTAAATTTCTCTTAAGGATGTGGGTGGGCCTTATCTAATCAGTTGAAGACTCTAAGAGCAAAAATTGAAGATTGCAGGAAAAGAAGAGTCTGCTTCAAAACTAGAACATAGAAATCCTCCTTGAGGGCACCAGGTGGCTCAGGTGGTTAAGCATCTGCCTTTGGCTCAGGTCATGGTCCCAGGGTCTTGGGATTGTGTCCCTCATTGGGATCCTGGATCAACAGGGAATCTGCTTCTCCCTCTCCCTCTGTCCCTCCCCCTGCTTATGCACGTGCTCTCTCTCTCCCTCTCTCTCAAATAAATAAATAAATAAAATCTCAAAAAGAAAAAAAAATCCTGTTTGAGCTTACAGCCCATGAGTTTTGGACTTGCCAATCCTCACAATTATGTTAAAAATCTCTGAGAGAGAGAGAGAAAGAGATGAAGAGTAAATATAAATAACTTCTACAAATCAGTAACAAAAGGACAAACAACCAAAAAATTTTTTAAATGGTTAGAAAAAGTATAGATATTTCACAAAGGAAGATGTATGATTGAGCAATAAGCAAGTAAGTCATCAAGGAAACACATTGTGGTCTGAGAGCAGACATCGTATGATTTCTATTCTTTTAAACCTGGTAAGGACTGGTTTACAGAGCAGAATGTAGTCTATCTGATGAATGTTTCATATGATCTTGAGAAGAATGTGCAATCTGCTGTCACTGAATGAGTCTATAGATGTCAGTTATACCCAGCTAAGTGATGGTGTTGTTGAGTTCAACTATGTCCTTATTGGTTTTCTGCCAACTGGATCTGTCCACTTCTCAGTTCTTGCTTTTAATCCATTCTGATAGTCTGTCTCTTAATTGGTCTATGTAAACCACTGATGTTTAAAGTGATTATTGATAAAGTTATATTAATATCTACCATATCTACTACTCTTTTGTTTGCTGTTCTTTTTCTTATTTCTCTTTTTGACACTTTTTCTGCCTTCTATGGTTTTTTTTTTTTTAAGATTTTATTTATTTATTCGACAGTGAGAGAGATAGCCACCGAGAGAGGGAACACAAGCAGGGGGAGTGGGAGAGGAAGAAGGAGGCTCACAGCGGAGGAGCCTGATGTGG
>NC_048232.1:30983513-31084257 GCF_002007445.2 Ailuropoda melanoleuca | reverse complement strand
GAGGGGGGATGGGGATGGGCACCCTGTGAGCCGGTATTTCCGGGCTTTTGTTCTCTGGCGGCTTTCCCTGGCGGTTTGCTATGCCTCTTCTGAGAGAGCAGCAGCGGCTGAAATTCAGCCTCTGTCTCAGAACAGAGGGATCGCGGATCGTTCTCCACTGATGTTCTGGCCACTTTAACTCTGTTTCTGTTGGTGCTGCTCAACCCTGCAGCATCCCGGGCTGTGCGCCCCACACCCGGCGTCCCAGCCCTCACTTCCAGGGCCGGCACGTCTCTGTCCTTTGTGTTTCCAACCCCGCCCGCCGCCAGCCGCCCCGCGCGGGCTCCCGGAGCTCCCCGTCTCAGTCTGGTGTCTCACGGGTGCTGTCCGCGAGTCCGCCTGCTCCCCCGTGCAGGTGGCCCGCCAACCGCCAGCCGTCCCGCGTGCGCTCCCGGAGCTCCCTTCTCAGCCTGCTGTCTCAAGTGTGCGGGTCCGCGGTCTGTCCGCTCCCCCTTGTAGGTGGCTACCGCTTCCCGGCGCCCTGACACGGCGGCTCCCTCCCCCTTCTGTTTAGCTTCCGATATCTGTGCGCGGTTTCACGGCTCCCCGCTTCGTACCTCGATACTCAGCGCTGGAGATGTTCATTTGTAGAGATCCAGATGTATCTTCCTGCGTCTCAGGCTGATTCCGTGGATATTCCCTGCTGGTCTGGTACTTATCCAGCTCAACTCAGGGGACCGGCTGAAAAAGGGGTCCCCTACTCCTCCGCCATCTTAACCTCTCCTCCCCCTCTACACTTTAAATATCTCATTCCACTCCCTTCTTGCTTGCATAGTTTCTAAGAAGAAGTCATATAATGCTCATTTTCATTTTTTTTAAAGAAAGATGTATTTTTCTTGTGCCTTTTTTCAAGATTTTTTATATTTGATTTTCTGTACTTTGAGTATGTATTGTTTTAATTACATTGAAAATTTTTTAGAGATCACTTTGCACTGAGATTCAGATACATTCTTTTGCATCAGAACTTTGTTGTCCATATGATCTGGGTTTCAAATACTTAGGATCGTACCTTTTCAGTTATGTGTTAACCTATCACATTCTCAACTTTGTAAATCAATTACTTTATTCTGCCACCCAGTTATTAACCTGACATTGTTCAACTCATTTAGGAACTTACAAGGTAGACAAAAGGCCACAGTCGTGCCTGAATTGGCTTTTTTTCTTTAGTTTCTTTGGTCTTAATTCTGGAAGTCAATACTTGGCATCTTTTTCTCCCACAAATGAGAACAGGATTCCCATCATCTTCCTTTCACACCTGAATCTTCAGAGGAGCCTCTCCCATGGCTTCCCACTGAATTCAGACCAAATCCACTCCCATTCTCCACTGCCTGGAGAAACTGGACCATGGGCTGTTTATCCAAACAGAAGTGAGTGCTGTCTGCTATGCACAAGACAATAGCTGCCTTCCACAATAGGCTGTCTAGTCCCTTCCTCATTTGGCAGTTGTAGAACTAATCAAACCAGGAGACTTTGCATATGTAAGCAGAACACACATGAGAAATAGCTTTCTAAAGGCAGACACAAAAGTCCTAGTGTGAGGCTGGAATGAGCCTCTTCTGGAAAGGGCTGTTTTATGTGTCATTGTTACTCATAGTATGTCATCTTTAAAGGTAAGCCTCAGAAAGTAGAATAAATTTCATTCAATTCAAATCAACAAATACTTAGTAAACCACAAGTAGAAAAAAATAATCCCAATTAAGACCTATCCTGCTGCCAATGATTTCTCACCCACCACATGCTGTAAGGAGTGTCTCCGTGACTGAGTATCCATTAGGGCTCTTGTTCCATTCTGTTCTATTTGTTCGTTGTCACTGAAAATATCGTTAGTTCTATACAAGAGGATCCTCTCTATGTGGGTTACAAACAGAACAAGAAATACGAGTGCTTGTGTCCGTGCATGAGAGTTTTAAATCAGCTTAGTATATAGAGTCCTTCCACAGAGTCATCAAGAGAAGCAAGCTAAATTTCTCACTTAAGAAGTTATCCAAAGGTAATGGAAATCCTCTTCTGTCACCTTTTCTTCTCCATAACTACCCAAGGATGGCTTATGTCATTTAGATTAAAAAGATAATCATTACACTTGTAGAATGTGAAGAGTAGGGCTGCCTTCAGCAGTGTGGCTCACAGTCTTCCCTGTAGGTGGCTTGAAGGTATGTACCTCACATACCTGAAGGGAAGAAGTGAAGCGAACATGCCAGTGACATGCTACCTCTGCTTGTTCTGTGCTCTTGATTCTTATAAGCTGTATGCTTTAGACCATACCTTGAAAAGCCCCACTTTCTCCTTAACCACTAAGGAAAATTAGGTAACTTATGGAAACCCTTGGCCCCACCTTAGTGACATGATGCCTTTGTACATCTTGAAAACCTCATTTAAAGTCAGGTGTGGAAGAAATACCTTGAGTCCTTTGGCATTGTCCTTTTAGGGCTCAGTTCCATTGTTTCTCAACTCTGGCTGTACAAGGTGAAGATCCAGTACACATGGGAGTCACTACAGGCAAAATGCCTCCAAAAAAATAAATAATTTATTTTATTTTTAAAAAGATTGTAATTATTTATTTATTTGACAGAGAGAGAGAAAGAGAGAGCGTGCAAGCAGGAGGAGCGGCAGGTTGAGGGAGAAGCAGTCTCCCTCCTGAGAAAGGAGCCCAATGGAGATGCTTAACCAACTGTGAGCCACCCAGGCACCCAGAAACAAATAATTTAACTACAAAAACTGCAAACCTAAGTATAAGTGACAATAGAAATGACCCAGAGATCTCCAACCAAAAGTATTGTAGAAATCCTAATCTCCAACATTCTTCTCCATTTATCTTTTTCCCCCTTTATCAAGAAAACAAATAGGTTAGTACATAATATGCCCCAAATTATTTCCTCACACTATTGTCTTCATTACTACATATCTCCAGTCTACCAATATTCTCAATATCTATCTAGTCCTTCAGTTGTTTAGATTTTTATTGGGGACAGTTCCCAGGCATATCATCAGCATTCCTAAAATTAAAGACATAAGTCTTCTTTCAACATCCACTTTAAGAAAGTAAAAATGCTTTTTTTGTGATGTATGCTTGGTGTGATGCTCATACTATTCATTATTTCACACACCAAGCCTTGCAGGAACCCCCCCAAACTTTAAATGTAACTGTTAGATTCTAAGGTAATTCAGGGATCCCAAAAGCGGTTCCTTCAGTTAGCCTTAGTCAGAGTTTGGGTGTGGTAGAGGGAAATTATGATCTGGTGATAGGCCCTGCCTGGAGATGAGACCTGGGCAGTGATTCAAAACCCTGGAAAACCATCTGATCAAGCTCAGGTGGGGCTCAGGCACATTTTTCTAAAGTTTTGTAGGTGGTCCTCATGCTTAGTTGGTATTTAGAACCTTTATCTTAGGAAAAACTTCTATCTTAGGGTTTGCCAACTGGGTGCTTTCTCAACCTAGTCCCTGTTCTGAGTCCTAGACTTGACACACTACTACAATTCCAAGAGGGGAGGGGCCAGTGGGAATGATGAAAGGGGATTCAGTCCACCCTGGAATGGGGTTATGGCAGGAGCAGGGTCAGTGTTGCAGGAGGTAGACTCTTAATGTAAGATTTGCTCTGTGCTTTGACCCAAAATGAAACCCATGATTCAAGATTCTCTTCCCTCTGGAGTCTCGTCTTAAACAGATTCTGAGAAGAGTCAGCAGGAATTAGTTCATAAGTTGCTTTGGCTATGATAAGAGTGATCAGGTAACATGATACTGCTGGGGGTGAGGAGTGCTTTGAGGGCAGGAGGCTCCAGAGAAGTGCAGAAAAAGGCATTGGAAGTGGAAATAGACAAAGGACAAATTGGATAAATTCTTGGTTCTGACATAGAGATTATGCTTTCTCTGACCCTGCTGGCTTTGGTTTCTTTCTGAGGCATTAGTGGAAGACTGTCCTAGAGGTGAGAAGAGCAAATGAATTTCCATAATGAAGTCATATCTCAGGGTCTCCTTTTCAAAAACAATGCTGCTTGGTTATGCTTGAAATGTCCAGCAGACCACATTTTTTTTTTCTACTTTAAGGAATTATGCTACAAATCTGACTCCACCCTGGGAGGGGTCACAGAAGTTAAAGTCATAATTTTTAAAAAGGCCTGAGTTTAAATCTAGGCTAGTGATGGTAAACTATAGTCTGCAGGCCAAATCCCACCTGTTGCCAGTTTTTGTGTGGTCTTCAGGCTAAGAATGGATTGTACATTTCTAAATGATTGGAAAAGAAATCAGAAGAATAGTATCTTGTGATGTGAACATTATGAAATTCTTTTCAGTGTCTGTAAATAAAGCTTTATTGAAACATGGCCATACTCATTTGTTTACACACTGTATACTCTGGTGACAGCTGAGTAGTTGTGACAGAGCTGTATGTAGTACTCTATTGCTTTGCAAACTGCTCAGCCCACCTTAAAACCCAGTGACAAAGCTTTAATTCAACAGCATTTTGAGTGCCATGCATATTGCCATAACATGACATTTTATAATTTTTTTATGACCAGTGCACGCCCATCATGTCAAGACAAAAAATGGGGAAAAAAGTAAACTTCAAATATTACACTTGTAAGACATAATGCAGTGTGGGTGACAAGGAACTATGTTTATTATGAAGTAGTGTTATAGCTGTGCTAAAAATAGTCTCTGTTGATATTACTAGATTAAGCAATCATAACAATTTTCCCAACTCAAAGAAAGCATGTTAGAAAAAGTAGGAAGTATAAGAAGGAATATTTCATTATAGCAGAATTTTTTCACAAATTTTTTTTGAAATGAAGCTGCAACCAACGTTCAGAAATAGCTCATTTGTTAGATAAAACAAGTCACATACCAAAGGTCATATTTGATTCCAAGCCAAAGAAATATGTCCAGGGAAAATAAACTGGTTCAAAACTATTAACTTTTGGGCAAGAAGTTATTCAAAGAGTTGAGGACATTGGAAGCAATATCAATCATCAATTTAAAAAGAAGCCAAAGATTTCAAGTGTTTCTTCCTTGGCTTTTGATAAGCCAATATACTATTCAGTTGTTGTTGTCTATTCAAGGAGTCAATGCCAGATCTGAACTCACTGGGCTTCATCTCTATGAATGGTCTACACGAAACAATTATAATTGAGAATACTTTCAAAAAAAATTAGTGAGAAAACACTAATCTGGTACAACCTGAAGTGGAATCTGCTAAGATGTGCTACTACAGATGGTGATAAAAATGTATGTGGAGAAGAAAATGGGTTAGTTGGATGAATTTGCAGTTTTTGAAAATGTAAGCTGTTTAAAGACTTCACTGTGTTCATTGTACTATTTATCAGCAGTTACTTCTGAGGAACATATTTAATATCATGTGTTTTTTAATTGGTCATGTCGACAGTGAACTTCCACTCTCATGGACTTAATAATCTTCAGTTCTATAAATTTTGTCATAAGTGGAAACAAATATCTATTTGCCCCACCGCATAGCAGTGTGACAGTTCAGCAGTGATGAAATTTTATTGAGATTATTTTCAGCTCAGGGTCAGGATTGGAATTTCTCTGAATGAGGACTTTCTTCAATCACTGTGATTTAACTCTGAATGACTTTGGAAATTAGCTTTTGCTTCAGACTTGATGTTTCTGAATGAATTGAACCTAAAACCAGAAGGCAAAGCTGAGCTTAGGTAGAAAACTCACAGTGCAGTAAAGTCATTTCGATGACAGCTAATGTTGTGTGAATCACAAGTAATATCAAGCTGCTGTATTTACTTCCTATGTTGTCAAAAATTAAAACAAGAAGTGAAATCTCAATCCCACACAAATTTACAGAGAATATATTTTCCAAGCTCAACCTACAGTTCTAGCAGTTTTTTTGGACCTCACTCCACATGCAAAGGAAAAGTCCCATATTTCAAAATCCATCTAATTGTGCAATTGAAGAGCTTCCACTAACTTAACTGCCAATTGAGCCGATTAATCTACAATAACATGCTAAAAGGCACGTATCAAGGAAAGAATATAATAGAATTCTATAAATGGCTCAAGTAATTAATATTCTCTATTAAAACTATGATTGATATCACTATTCAGCAGTATCTATTTGTGTGACTAGACATTTTCTTATTATATAAGTACCTACCTCAATTTTGCCTCTTAGCCTATACAGCCTAAAGGATTTACTAGCTGGCCTTCTACAGAAAAAAGAAAAGCCCCTGATCTAGAGGACTGTGGGTGTGTGAAAGATGGAAGAAGACCTCATTAGGATCACTTGTTAGAAAGTTTGGTTAAGTACGAAGTGTAATTATTCTGATTTAGCAAACAAAGCCTTGTCTGCAGTCATGTTACTTTAATCAAAAAATAGAATTGGACCCGGAGCTACATCTTTCTGCTATAAACTTAACATGTACAATTTAGTTTCAGCCAACAACAGCAGCCATCTTGCATCCATGTTGCCAATTTGAATTTTTATTAGTTTTATAGTTTTGTTTGTGTTTCATTTGTACATCTTGCTTTGGCTTCAGACATCAGTAAATTTTTCCTTATAAGTAGTTTATATCTAATATTTGTTCATACATTTAGCATTATAAAAAAATTAGCTTAAGTCACAATTCTGAGGTTCACATTTTTTTTCTTTAAAAGGGACCAGTTAAATACTTGAGGTTGAGAATCACCGTCTTAATGCAAACTTCCCCAATGCCAGCAACTGTCTGTCAGGTGTGAGATGTGAGCATAGGTGAGAACCCCTCTAATCCTCCAAGATGTATTTTCATTTATTGAAAAAGGAACGCTATGAATACACATAAATCTGTTTCTTCAGGAAGTGTTAAAAAACGTAAGTGAAACATTTCTCAACAAGAGATCATGTAAATGACAGAGTATCTGGAAGAGACTGTGTTGGGCAGAATTGACCTTAACAAGAGTCTGGTCTTACTGCTTCAAATACAGTGGTTCTCAAAATGAACATGCACAAAACTACCTGATGGGCTTGTTTAACGCGCACAGATTTTCTCCCAAAGATTTTCACTCAGTAGTAGAAGAATGAGGCCCAGGAATATTCTCTGACTGATGACACATGGACCGCCATATTTTGAGCAACATGCCTTCAGGTTCCTGATCCTCATGGCTTCATTCTGCCGTTCACTTTAGAACCCGGAGGATCTTTTGTAAAGCTCCCAGGTCATTTTTTCTACAAGAACTCCCTACCGTAAGAGGTGAGATAGGAAGAAGAGATTAGCCCGTTCCACCTTGGTATCTTATTCATTGTTTTTGCAAATCCTAAACGACACTTCTTTATGGAACATTCTAGAATACAGCAGGTGCCCTGAGCTATTTTGTTTGTAGCTAACTAGAAAGAAGACTCAGGTTTTAAGATTCGGCTACCAAATAAAAGAACTTTCAGGTAAAAAATAAAATGTGGCCAAGATTCATTTTCTATCCATCTAGTTATTTTTAAAAAGCTCTAAACAACAATCTCAATAGTCTTACATTTTAGTGATTTTCTGCAATCTCCACTGAAGGTCAAACATACATGAAAAAGCTCTTGCTTTATTACCTAAAAAGAGAGATGAATACCTTTGTTTTAGATAAAAATCATTAGTCTAGCACATACTTACTGGTTAGTATAGACTCTGTACTACTGAATGGAAACCTCAGTATAAGGCGTCAAAAACCTAGTGTCTCTAAATAAGACTTTAAACAACCAAGTCACCTAAATTCACACCACCTCCTAAGCCAACATTGCTGAGAACTTTTACGGGATATGTTTGTACAAGTTACCCTGTCCCCACAACCCACTGCCCATTAAAACGTAACACATTTATTAGAAACAAAAACTTTTGTTAGGAAGGAAGAGATTTTTAGCACTGGAAAATTACAGGATCAGGGCTCACCTGGTAGCAAAAAGCTCCAGGGCAGTGAATTCCAGTCGTAGCTCAGCTGCTGATGTTGATATGACTGAAGGGGCTTGGGTTCACTGCCCAGTTCCCTCACCCGTGAACCTGGAATAACAACACACCCTCCTTTACAAAGGAACCGTGTTGTGTCACAAATAAAGTGACGGCAGCTTTTTCCCAATTCAAGAGATGAAATGATAGCCTCATTTCTTGTGATATTCCCCGCACACACTAGAATGATTCCTGACATTTTAACTATTAATGACTTGTTTATTCTCAGTTTCCGTACCTTCTATTCAGATCCCTTTGAGTTCCTTAACTTGCTTATCTCCCTGGCTTCCGTCTCTGTTGGTGAACCCCCACCAACCTTTCTGACAAACATTACGCTTGACTCCCAGATCACCTAAACTTCCTAGCGACCTGGGGCCCAGATCCTCTCACGTTTCTCCACACATGGTGCTCACTGCCATGCCTCTGCCCCACTGCCGCTGGACGAGCCTGTCAGCCAGCCAGCCATCAATGGGGAGGCCGCAGTGGCTCTTGCATAGGATGGAGCGCACATCTCTCCCTGACTCTTACCCATTCCTCCCATGAGTGGCCCCTCACAGTACTGTAATAATGCCCCTTGTGTGTCATAACTATGTCATGACCCCCCTAGGGGCATATGTTACCCCCTAGCTTCTTTCAGATTCCTGGCATTCTGCACAGGAGGCAGTTCAGTATATACACCCAAAATGGTAATTAATTGTCAGGCTTGTCATTCTTCAATGGTTTGGTTTGTAAATTTGGGTTGGAGAAAGATGAGATGAGAAGAGAAAGGATACAGCCTGAGGAATCCTATAGGATCCTGAAAACTCTAGCATCAGCCTTCAAGTGTCCTAATATCTTAATATTCAATTCGCCAAGATTTTTCCCGGCTAAATGGATTCCCTCTTTCCTTATCAATAAACATTTTGCAATCACACAGACACCATTAACTGAAAATGTTGTTTTCGTTACTATTCGTACTTGGTACATCACGATTCATGCTTGAAAAGGTGTCAAATCAAAACCACATTGAGATACCACCTTATGCCAGTTAGAATGGCAAAAACTGACAAGGCAGGAAACAACAAATGTTGGAGAGGATGTGGAGAAATTGGATCCCTCTTACACTGTTGGTGGAAATGCAAGTTGGTACAGCCACTCTGGAAAACAGTGTGGAGGTCCCTTAAAAAGTTAAAAATTGAGCTACCCTATGACCCAGCCATCTCACTACTGGGTGTTTACCCCAAAGATACAGATGTAGTGAAGAGAAGGGCCATATGCACCCCAAAGTTCATAGCAGCATTGTCCACAATAGCCAAATTGTGGAAGGAGCCGAGATGCCCTTCAACAGATGACTGGATTAAAAAAATGTGGTCCATATATACAATGGAATATTACTCAGCTATCAGAAAGAACAATTACACAACATTTGTAGCAATCTGGATGGGACTGGAGGAGATTATGCTAAGTGAAATAAGTCAAGCAGAAAAAGACAATTATCATATGGCTTCACTCATTTATGGAACATAAGAAATAGGAAGATCGGTAGGAGAAGGAAGGGAAGAATGAAGGGGGGGTAAACAGAAGGGGGAATGAACCATGAGAGACTGTGGACTCTGGGAAACAAACTGAGGGCTTCATAGGGGAGGGGGGTGGGGGATTGGGATAGGCTGGTGATGGGTAGTAAGGAGGGCACATATTGCATGGAGCACTGGGTGTTATATGCAAATAATGAATCATGGAACAGTACATCACAAACTAAGGATATACCGTATGGTGACTAACATAACAAAATAAAAATTATTATAAAAAAAGAAAAAAGAAAGAAAAGGTGTCTGTATGATTATTATATATGGAAATAGTAACAACCCACTAATGTGGCATTATAGGGAAGGGCTCCATTCTATGTAAGTCAAATTCCTGAATAAATGAAAATTACCTCATTAAAGACCAATCTTTCAAAACATTTCACCATTTTTTCAGTCTTAGAAAAAAAACAAAACAAACCCAAAACAAACAACAGAAAGGGGGTGTCTGGGTGGCTCAGTCGGTTAAGTGTCTGCCTTCAGCTCAGGTCATGATCCCGGAGTCCTGGGATCGAGCCCCACATCAAGATCTCTGCTCAGTGGGGAGCTTGCTTCTTCCTCCCCTTCTGCTACAAGCTTTGCCTGCTTGTGCTCTCTCTTTCTCTGTCAAATGAATAAATAAAATCTTTAAAAAAAATTTTCACCATTTTATGGGCTCCTGGGTGGCTCAGTGGTTAAACGTCTGCCTTCGACTCAGGGTGTGATGCTAGGGTCCTGGGATCGAGCCCCACATCGGGCTCCTCCGCTGGGAGCCTGCTTCTCCCTCTCCCACTCCCCCTGCTTGTGCTCCCTCTCTCACTGGCTGTCTCTCTGTCAAATAAATAAATAAAATTTAAAAAAATTTTCAACATTTTAGATGGAACTCTGTTTTTAAAATAATAATAAAATTGAACTCTTCAATACCTACATAATTAGATTATCAATGGATATATTATTAAGATACATGTAGATGTCTGCCTCCTCATATAATGGAAATCAAACATAATTTGACTTCAATTCCAGCTCCAGAGCATCATTAAGAGTATCCGTTATTGAATATTGTAATAATCCAGTACTAATTTTCTTAGAATTTTTGTCACTCAATATTAAATTGTCAGATGATACTTCACGCTATTATTTTACTTGCTGACTCCTTCTAATTCACGGCTTCTAATCTGCTCCATGGCAACAAACCAGGTAACCAAACTTGAGTTAGAATAATGCTTGTGCGCCACTGGTGAGAATGTAAAATGATGCAGTTGCTATAGAAAATACTATTGCCCTTCCCCCCGCCAATAGAAATAGAATTACCATATAATTCAGCAAGTCTACTCAATATATACCCAAAAGAATTGAAAGCAGGCTCCCAAAGAGATATTTGTATGCTCACATTCATAACAGAACTATTCAGGATAGCCAAAAGGTGGAAGCAACCTAAGGGTCCATTGACGAATGAATAGGACACCCGGGTGGCTCAGTCAGTTAAGCATTTGCCTTCAGCTCAGGTCATGATCCCAGGGTCCTGGGATTGAGTCCCACATCAGGCTCCTTGGTCAGCGGGGAACCTGCTTCTCCTTCTCCCTCTGTCCTCCCCTCTGCTCGTGCACTCTCTCTCTCAAATAAATAAAATCTTTAAAACAAATAAAAAAAAACCACAAATGAAGGGATAAACAAAATGTAGTATATCCATATGATAGAATATTATTATAAGGACTCCCCCGTCAAGTTCTACATAGTCCTGGGCACAGTGATCATTCCCACCCAAGCCTTGACCTGTGCATGTCAAGACCACTCCTCACCCACCCCTCTACTCTGCCCCCCAGTAAAGTCCTTTGAAATCCCACATAGTGGCTCTATCCCTCTTTCAGATCCCAGGGGGTCAAAAAAGGAGAGAAAGGAATTAAGCAGGGGGAGATGGAGCGAGTAAAAAAACCAGCTCAAGAGGAGAGTCAGGGTAGAGGACTGGTAGCCCCTCACCTCCTGCTTTGCTTCAAGCATGAGGGCCAGATCAGTGCACATGCACACGTGTATGTTATTATTCCATTTTACAGATGAGAAGAGTGAGGCTTCTTGTGAGGACCCCTTTCCAAACTCTGAAATGAGTGAAATAAGAGAAACAAGGACACTGTTATGAATTCATTATTTTCCGATTATATCCTTCCTACTTGGCCGGGGTGGGGGGGTGGTGAGAAAGAGGTTTAAAAAAAATGGAAGGAAATCCTGTCACATGCATAGCATGCATGAACCTTGAGGACACCATGCTAAGCAAAATAAGCCAGTCACGAAAGACAAACACCGTAGAGACAGGCTGGGGAGTCGGGGAAAAGGGAAAACAGGGAGTTGTTTAATGGATCAGAGTTCTAGTTTTGCAAGATGAAGAAAGAGGTCTGGAGATTGGTTGCACAGCAGTGAGAACATACTCAACACTACTCAACTCTATACTTGAAAATGGTTCAAACGGTAAATTTTATGTTATGTGGATTTTACCACAATTAAAAATTTAATTTATATAAAGAGTTAGAAACATGCATTAATTCATCCAATAAATATTTCTTTTGTGCCTCCTATGTATCAGACCCTGCTCTCGGTGCCAGGGAAAAAGTGCTGAACAAAACCAAGTTTTGTCCTTCGTGGAGCTTACATTCTATTGTATAGTATATAATGGTGTATATACCTTTGAAGTCTACCTTAAGTGCATAATTTTAGGACATTGGGTTTTGGAACAAAAATGATTTCTCTATAAGATTTGCACCCTGACCTATTTGGATGAAGAATACATCTGAAGTTTTAAATATCTTAATTCTAAAAGAGCATGATGATTAAAATGTTAAAGTTGACCTATCACGAACACCTTTTGGGTGTGTTTGTTTAGTTTTTCTTTCCGTTATATAGATTAAGGAATGGGATGAGAGACTGAATATACAGATGGGCACTGGCCAGACCATGTGTGAAAATAAAACTTTGACCCACAACCTACAGCAACCTGCCCAGGAAAACAACCTCTTACCTACAGTAAACAACCCAGGAAGCCAGCCGGCTATAAATCAGACTTACAGGGAACAAGATTGCTATCTCTAGTGGCAATGCAGGAAGCTAACAATAACTTCTATAATGATCAGCCTAAAATGGCCAGGACTTGATGAATAACCGACAGCTTCCCGAAGTTTTGTCCCTGCTTCCAACTTAGGACCAACCAGAGAAAGCCGAATAGGCACCACTACCCAGTCCCCCAGGATGTCCTGCTTCTAGTTGGCCTTCCTACAGCCTCCCCAGGCCAACAACCTCCTCCGGGCATTCCTGAAGCCTCCCTTTGTGCACTTTATAAAGCTTTCCTACTCCTCTGCCTGCTTTGGGTCCCCACCAAAGCACAAGGGACTGTGGCTGTCTTGCCTTACTATAGCAAGCTCACAATAAATAGCTTTTGTTTTTCTCTTTTTGTTGGTCTTTATTTCCACACACGTTTGCTATATACTTGCAAATTGCTAGTCAATCCTTTAAAACAGGTAATAACTCCCAAGACATCATTGTTCCAGCTCCTGGGTTACTAGCAAAATGGCTGTCCTGCCCATCGGCTGGTTCCCAGCTGTCACACGGGGTTGCCGGACACGACCCAGTCATCAGCAGGTGGTATGATCACCATGCACCTGCCCCTATCGAGAGTTCTTTCATTATGTCAGTGGCGTAATTTTAACGATGATCATTTCAAAAATTCTTTTAGAAAAATTATTCTTCCATTAGATTCCTAGTTAATCTTCTACTATACTTCAGGCATCGAGAAATATTTTCCATTTGTTTGTTCCAATGTTTGTGGAGGGTTGGATGACCTCCAAATAATAGGGACATTTGTACATCCTACTTGAGATTATATGTACAAGAATTTAGGAACTATTTCTGTTCGCTTGTATCTGAATAACTACTGGGTAAACATCAGGTGCAAGAAAATACTTGATAAAGCTGGGTTGACTTTGGTACTGAATAATCACTGTAATAGATATTACCTTTAAAATACATGATGTGTTTTTCTCCTTGTACCTCCAGGTATATGACCTCCCTCTCTTCTGCTGGCAGCATCCATTTGCCTCAGGTCAGATTATTGTTCTTATGGCAGAAAGGCAAAGAGAGAATATTACATATTTTTTGCAGTCTAGTCTTTGCTTTTGAGAATTTTGAAGATCACAGGCTTGCAAAACAGAGTCCTTTCTCTTTCAAAGAGAAAGGACTTTCTAAATTCCAAATACTCTCTTTTTATGTTTCAAGAGGCAAATCCGGCTGCCTCATAGATATTTACAAGCACAAAATTTTTAAACAATGGATGATCATTTGAAAAATTAAAAAAGCAATTTTACTTTATTTATTTATTTTTAAAGATTTTATTTATTTGACAGAGAGAGACCCAGCGGGAGAGGGAACACAAGCAGGGGGAGTGGGAGAGGGAGAAGCGACTCCCCGCTGAGCAGGGAGCCCAATGTGGGGCTCGATCCCAGGACCCTAGGATCATGATCTGAGCCGAAGGCAGACACTTAACGACTGAGCCACCTAGGCGCCCCAACAATTCAACTTTAAACCAGAGTGTAAGGGAATCCCTTGAAAAGGAAAGGGAAAAATAGAAAAATCCCTTCTCTTATAGGTCTGGGGAGCAACAGCAAGACAAACGTGTGCTAAGAATTGCCCTCTAATGAGAAAACTACTGGGGAAGATGACAGCTCCGGGGCTGAGAGGAGAGATTGGGGAGATTCCCTGTGCTGTTTCAGGCTCACAAATCACCTCTCAGATTAGATTCTTGTTTATAGTGTTAAGTGAAATGCATGACATAATCAGTTTTAAGACTTCGGAGTTTGTGTATTTCGCGTGAGGCTGTGCTCTACTCCCCTCTGCACCCCCATCTCCACCTGGGGGCAAACGGAAAACGTAAAACACAAAGGATCATTTTGTGGAAACGCATTTGTTGTTTGTTACCTTTTGTACACATTGAATGTGTTAATTATGTTAGTTCAAGAAAATAAAAAATACATGCTTTCCAGAAAAGTGATTAACTGTCACGTGGGGCTCCTTCTGAAGATTCAAAAGGAAGACTGTGCAGGAAGACTAATCAGCCCAAGATATAGGGCGTCATTTCTGTTTCCTTATCAGTTTGGCTCCCTCTAGCTGTCAGTTTGCAAATTTTAGTAGGTTCTAAAATTATACATTCTTGGCCCCTTTTATAACACAAAGCAGAGTAATTTTTTCGTAGGAAGGTTTTGGGGGAAACGATAGACTGATAGAATGTATTTCTAAGCAAAGACTATATTTAGTCATTTTTTGAAAAATTACTAAGGTTTGTATATAGGGTTGACAGATTTAGCAAATAAAAATACAGTGTACCCAGTAAAGTTTAGATTTCAGATAAAAAACAAGTAATTTTTTAGTATAAGTATGCTCCAAATACATTACTCTGGCAGCTCTATGTATTTGTATAATGTTTTATATCTCATTTGACAAACGAGGATTCTCAGGATCAAAACTTCCAACCCCAAACTCTTTATTTTTCCCATTTACCGCGGCGTATTCTTGCTTTTTCATCCTTAGGCTTCCCAAGTTCCCAAAAGAAATCGACTCCAAGTTTTGATCGGAGGACACTTGATTTTAAGCTCCAAGGATCCTGAGATATCTTTCTTTTAATATGGCTAGGGGGAAATGATCCAATAAGGATTCATCTATGTGCAAGTCCCCAGGAGATCTTCACCTCTTACTGAATCCTCCCCACTTGGACCCGAGCATTGACCTACATATTTACAAATAAGGAATTAAGGCTTAGAGTGACTTGTCCGAGGTGACACGACTACTAAGTAGGGAGTTGAGTTTTAACTCACATACTCGGCCAGAACCAGAGTAGATGCTCCAGGCTTTGCGGGCCGTGCACTCTCTGTTACGACTACTCGAAGCCTCCATTGTCTAGTAGAAGCAGCCATGGTCAACGCACAGATGAACAGGCATGACCAAACTCCAATAAACTTTGTTTATGGATTTGAATTTCATATAATTTTCACATATCATGACTTACTATTCCTTTGACTTCTCTGAATTGTTTTAAAATGTCAACTGCATTCTTAGCTCTAGAATAGGGATTTGCAAAGTGAGCCCATAGGTCAAACCCTGCCCACTGCCCGTTTTTGTAAATCAGGTTACTCATCTCTTCTCTCCTTGATGTTCTTCTTGAAGGACATTCCCATTAATTCTTCATGGTAGATTAATTCATACAACAGATGTCATTAATCAAGTCCAGCGTTCTATCATTCTGTGGTGCAATATAGGGTTTTTACTTAAGTAGTTGGCTTATATTCTTCTGGAGCTCTTTTTAAAAACAAATTGGTAACATTACATTGTATTTATGAATTGGCATAAAACTAGTGATTATTTTAATGAAGTTTTTCTTTAATCAGATAGTCCATTAAACATTCTCTTCTTAGTTGGGCACTAATCTAGGCACAATAACTATAGAAAGAAATGCACTTACCTTTTGTGACAAGTCATGGGAAAACACTTGAATTTTTCTTTGGAATGACATCTGTGCTCTTCCTTTGCAGAAGGACAAGTAACCGTGATAGACGCGGAAATCCTGGTGGCACCTCCCTGAGTATCCTCACCTGTGCTGTGCCCAGAGAAAGATGTGTAAAGGAAAATTGGAGACATCTTCTTGGGATTTTTGTTTTTTTCTAATACCTACTATTCACATATTATATCTTTTCCTTTCAAGCAGTAACATTTTTTTTCTCCTAAAGATAAATTAAATCTTAAGCCACCCCCCCAAAAATTCATAGCATCTGAGACAAAAGGTGAATATGAAATTGTTAAAATTTAGATTTTTAATTATTTTTATTGTCTTCTTAGCATTCAAAAGAAATGGATGAATTGGGATGCCTGGGTGACTCAGTTGGTTAAGCATCTGCCTTTAGCCCAGGTCATGATCCCAGGGTCCTGGAATCAAGTCCGCATTAGGCTCCTTGCTCAGCGGGGAGACTGCTTCACTTTCTGCCTGCTGCTCCCCCTGCTTGTGTTCTCTCTCTCTCACTGACAAATAAATAAATAAATAAAATATCTTCTAAAAAAATGGATGAATCATACCGGATTATGGGAAATAGTTAAGGTATTAGGTATTGAGGGTGTCAGAACATGCCACCCCAAAATATGCCACTTTTGCATAAGATTATTTTGAGCTGAAGGCAACTCAGAAGAAGATACAAGAAAAGTTCTCTGCCTTCCCCCTTCCGCATAAAAGCAGGACATATACTTACAAAGGTGTCCTCCTCCCCTCTCTACTAGTAAGGACCAAAATTAATCACTAGAGACAACTTTAGACCTTAATCAGCCTGGAGACAGCACCAGAGAAGTCTACATAACAGTCTTTACTAACAAGTTTTTATTTACCATTAGTCTTCCATAATGTGCCTTCCCACAATTGAGATCCCCAGAGACTCAAGGTTATTTTTCTTTGTCTTGTTGTTTCACTAACACTTTAGGGTTTTCTTGCTGAGATGCTGCATTAGCCCAAGTTCTAACCACCCCTTTGAGTTACTCACCACTGAGTGTTCCAGGTGTAAGGGTGGTGCACATGCCAATGAACTTCTGCTTGGTTTTCTCGTGTTGACTTGTGTTTTGTCAGCCTAGTTTATAGGGCCCCAGCCAGAGAACCAAAGAGAGTATAGGAAAAAGAGTTTTTGTTCCCCTAACCTATCTTGAATTATATTCTCTGCTTCACAAAGGAATTGTGTTCCTGGTTCAGCATAAATCCCTCCCCAAACACGTTCTCTAAGGCCTGTGACCCTCGTCATGGCAGGTGAGAGAGAAAAGAGCCTCTACAGATGCAGTTCTCACCCCTGGCTGGGCATCAAAATTGTCTGGAGAGCTTTTAAAACCAGTTTCCCTAGAGTTTTGGATTCAGTAGTCCTGGGCTGAGGCTCCACAGTTAAGAATACTTCCCCTTGCAGGGTTGAGTGGAGGTCTATATGAGCTCCCCATGGCCACTAGAATAAATTACCACAAACTGGGTGGCTGAAAACAACACAGATTTCTTATCTCAATGGTGGAGGTCAGAAGTCTGAAATGAAATGTCAGGGCTGCATTCCTTCTGGAGGCTCTAGGGGAGAATGTTTTTCCTTGCCATTTCCAGCTCCTAGAGGTCATTTCATTCCTTGGCTTGTGGCCCCTTCCTCCATCTTCAAAGCCAGTGCTGGAGCATCGCTCTCTCTGACTCTGACCCTCAGGTCTCCCTCATATAAGGACCTTGTAATTACTTTGGACACACCCAGATGATCCAGAATAAACTCCCCATCTCAAAGTCCTTAATCACAGCTGCAAAACCCCATGTAATGTGACATACTCACAGATTCCAGGGGTTAGGGTGTGAACATCTTTGGGAGCCTTTATTCTGACTACTCCAGAGCCTGATACAAAGCAAACATACAACTCCATCCCCAGCACTCTGCCACCTGCAGACATCACTAATTGTTCCACTATTCAACTAGTCTGTTCAAGGGTTTTGCTTTTGTAAGAGAGGAGGACAAAGAGAGAGAGAAAGGAACAGGAGGGACAGGACTAGGGTGCCAAAGAGATCTTTTTTGGCTCAGTCACCTTGCCCTCCTTAATATCTTCATGACTTAAGTAAGGACTTTACCACAAGGACAGTATCCCAGATGATAGATGATGATAGATAGATGATAGATGATAGATGATAGATGATATAGATATATCATATGTATATATACAAGCTCATCCTCTTTGCAGCCAATGCAAGGATATACATTTCATACTCAGTGAGTCCCCCAAAGCCCGGAACTTGAATCTTTTCCCAACAACTGTGACCTATCAAGGCCTGTTGTTCATCATGACCCTGACCACGACTTAAGGCTCCACACTAGAGAAAAAGCAGAGCATAGCCTTGATCATGGCCTTTGACTTGCTCCAAGGACTCTTCTGCTCAGCAGTGAGACGTGCCTATCTTCACTGTCTAGAAGTTTGTGGTCAAGAATTTAGCATCCTGAGTTATGCCGGCTTCCACTCCACTGCCCATATCTGACCACTCTACTACCAGGTCTTGGTCCCAGAAGACTCTCGATCCTGTTTCTTTCCTTTCCTCCTCTTGAATTTAGTTTCTTTAATAGAATCAGGGCCTCTCTGTTTCCTTAGTAGTGCTCTGCTTTCCTGATAACTTGCTCCAACAGAGCCCGATTTCACAGCCTGCTTCCAGTAGCTCCCCGTCTGCCCTGTGCTTGTGGCACAAGTCTCTCTGGTTTCACACATATGCAGAGGTCTTTCCTCCTTCTGTCAGTGTGTGTTTAGAAATCTGACATATGATTCCTGACAACACTCTTTACTGCCAAGTCACCAACTGAATGTTTCCAGGCATTCTGCCACAGGAACCAGTAGGTTGACAGTTCTAAATCCATTCAATCCACCACTGAAGGTGTGACTCCATAAATTCTTTCTTAAATCTCTGTTGCTTCTCTGCCTCTGAGGCTCCCATTGCTGCAACTTTTGGTGGTAAGTTCTAAAGATGGACAAAAAGGTCCCTCTCTAGTCCCTGTCCTGCATTCCCCAGTAACATACCTGGTTTCTGGTATCTTCTCACCTAAATAAGGGCTTCTGCACTTACTGATAGCCAGGCTCATAGCCAACCTGACACTGCAGGTTCCAGGTTTCCCATTTTATAGATAAAATAAAATAGGGTCTTAATCCAAATATGACTGCCATGGATCCTTCACCCTCCTATGAAAGTTGCCAGTTTCCCTTTTTAAATTATGTATCTATTCTAGACCTTGGGGTTAAAATGGAGAGTTCAGAAAGATCATCATTCCCCAAAATTAATGACCACAAAAAAGGGGGGATTAAAGGCAGCAAAACGATGTGTTAGCAGTAAAAAAGGCGTGTGTGTGCGTGGGGGGACCGGGGAAGTTGTCTCACTCACATCATAATCTTTAAAAATTCACATCACCTTTTCTATAATGGGTTTGCCACCAGAACACAGGTGTCATGAAAACCACCACTTAGCCTGAACCAAAATGGAAAAGGAAAAGTCCCACATCAACATTGTTGTCATTGGATGATTCAGGAAGTCTACCACTACTGGTCATCTGATCTACAAATGTGGTGGGATTGACAAAAGAACCATTGAAAAATTTGAGAAGGAGTCTGCTGAGATGGGAAAGGCTCCTTCAAGTATGCCTGGATCTTGGATAACCTGAAAGCTGAGTGTGAATGTGGTATCACCATTTGATATCTCCCTGCAGAAATTTGAAACCAGCAAGTATTATGTGACCATCATTGATACCACAGGACACAGAGACTTTATAAAAAACATGATTACAGACACATCTCAGGCTGACTGCACTGTCCTGATCGTTGCCACTGGTGTTGGTGAATTTGAAGCAGATGTCTCCAAACAATGGGCAGACCCATGAGCATGCCCTTCTGGCTTACACACTGGGTGTAAAACAACTAATTATCAGTGTTAACAAAATGGATTCCACTGAGCCACCCTAAAGCCAGAAGAGATATGAAGAAATCATTAAGGAAGTCAGCACCTACATTAAGAAAATTGGCTACAACCCCAACAGTAGCATTTGTGCCAATTTCTGTTTGGAATGGTGACAACGTGCTGGAGCCAAGTGCTAACATGCCTTGGTTCTAGGGATGGAAAGTCACGAATAAAGATGGCAATGCCAGTGGAACCACACTGCCTGAAGTTCTGGATCGCATTCTGCCACCAACTGATCCCACTGACAAGTTCTTGTCTGCATCTCCAGGACATCTACAAAGTTGGTGGTGTTGGTACTTGTCCCTGTGGGCTGAGTGGAGACTGCTGTTCTTAAACCTGGCATGGTGGCCATCTTTGCTCCAGTCAATGTTAAACTGAAATAAAGTCTATTGAAATGCACCATGAAGCTTTGAGTGAGGTTCTTTCTGGGGACAATGTGGACTTCAATTCATGAATGTATCTGTCAAAGATGTTTGTTGTGGCACTGTGGGTCACATTTGTTGTGATGTGACCCACCAGTGGAAGCATCTGCCTTCACGGTTATCCTGAACCATCCAGGCCAAATCAGTGCTGGATACGCACCTGTGCTGGATTGTCACACAGCTCACACTGCTTGCAAGTTTGCTGTGCTGAAGGAGAAGATTGTTGTTCTGGAAAAAAGCTGGAAGATGGTTCCAAGTTGTTGAAATCTGATGCTGCCATTGTTCATATGGTTTCTTGCAAGCCTATGTGTGTTGACAGCTCCTCTGGGCTGTTTTTGCTATTTGTGACATGAGACAGATGGCTGTTTTGGGTGTCATCAAAGCAGTTGACAAGAAGGCAGCTGGAGCTGGCTGGGTCACCAAGTCTGCCCAGAAAGCTCAGAAGCCTAAATTAATATTATCCCCAATACCTGCCACCCCAGTCTTTTTTTTTCCTAAGATTTTATTTATTTATTTGACAGAGAGAGAGACAGCCAGTGAGAGAGGGAACACAAGCAGGAGGAGTGGGAGAGGAAGAAGCAGGTTCCCAGAAGAGGAGCCCGATGCAGGGCTGGATCCCAGAACGCTGGGATCACGCCCTGAGCTGAAGGCAGACGCTTAATGACTGAGCCACCCAGGCACCCCCCTGCCACCCCAGTCTTAATCAGTGGTGAAGAACAGTCTCAGAACTGTTTTGTCAATTGGCCATTTAAGTTTAATAGTAAAGGACTGGTTAATTATAACAATGCATCGTAAAACCTTCAGAAGGAAAGAATGTTTTGTGGACCATTTGTTTTGTGTATGTGTGTGTGTGTGTGTGTGTGCAAGTTTTAAGTAATTAGTTTTTAAAATCAGTACTTTTTAATGGAAATAACTTGACCAAAAATCTGCCACAGAATTTTGAGACCCATTAAAACAAATGTTTAATGAAGAAAAAAACAAATCCCATCAAAAAAAGAGAAAGGCAGAAGATTCCCACTATCCTCTTGACTGAACAGGGTTCTAGATGCTTCTAATTTATCCCAGTTTCCACCCCCATAAATAGTATAAGAGGAAGGAAGGTGAGTGGGGGGAAAATCCTGTAAAAATCACGTTAATACTCCCAACAAAAAAAGAGGCAGATGAAAAATATCATAGGAGGAGTCCAGGTGTAAGTTTTCCATACTGCCTTTCCACTCACCGTCTTGTTTGCTGAGCAGTGGGAATCCCAGCAATAAACCGGGATGGGGAAAATAGAAGACAAAGTGAAAAATGATACAAGATTTTATGAGGAAAGACGGGTTAAAGGAAGAATCAAAGTGAATGCCTGGTCAGTTTTATCTGTTGTTTGTTTTCCTTTATTGATCTGTTTTCTTCAGCATCAAATATGATGTCAACTGGTACTCTGTTTGACATACACATATTTAAAATCATATGTAAAGGAGCAAATTTTAATCCTTCTACTATAGTTTTTAAAATCAGAAATGGGTGCTGAAAGTAGTAAAGGTTTCTGGCATCCATGGAGATAATAATATGATTTTTTCCTCTTTAATACATATGTGAATTATATCCACAGATTTCTTTTTTTAAAAAAGGTTTTATTCATTTGTCAGAGAGAGAGAGAGAGCACAAAGCAGGGGGAGCAGCAGGCAGAGGGAGAAGCAGACTTCCCGCTGAGCAAGGAGCTCGATGTGGGACTCAATTCCAGGACCCTGGGATCATGGCCTGAGCCGAAGGCAGACACTTAATCAACTGAGCCACCCAGGCATCCCTATCCATAAATTTCTTAATATTGAATCATTTTTGCATTCCTGAGATGAACTTCACTTAGCTGATCTATATCATTCTTTAAATGTACCATTAAATTAGCAGCGCCTGGGTAGCTCAGTCAGTTAAGTGCCTGACTCTTGATTTCAGCTCAGGTCATGATCTCAGGGTTGTGGGATCGAGCCCCACATTGGCTCTGCACTCAGCGGGGAGCCTGCTTGGGATTCTCTCTCTCCCTCGTCCTTGCCCCTCCCCCCTGCATTCTCACTTGCGTGTGCTCTCTCTCTCAAATAAATACATCTTTTTAAAAAAGTACTATTAAATTATATTTGCAGTTTATTCAAGATTTCCGCTTCCATACTAAAAACCTAGATTCATTTATAATTCTTCCCCAGTGCCTGGCACCAAGGCAGGTTGGTTTGGCAGCCACCACGGTGAGGAACTTCTGCTACATCCTAGAGTAGTTTATTTCCAGCTGTACCCACTGTCAGAGGACAACAGGAAGAACCCCAAATTGTGAGCAAGACATCAGCTGCATTCCCTTGTTTCTGCAACTGTTCATGCTGTCTGTCTTTGTCTTGAATGTATGCTACCATAGAGTTACACACACACACAGAGGAGAGGAAGCAAATATTTGTGAGGTAGGAAGATATGGGATCCTGGGGAGGCCTTTATCACATATGAATGCTTCCCATCCTCCAACCGCATGCCCTGCAAACCTGAACCTTGGACCTACAAAATTCTCCCGCCTTTAATGCACAATAGTTTGCACCTTCTTCAAACCTGGAGATGGCTCTAGGGAACAAGCTTCTACCCAAAGCACATAAATGTATTTTCTCTCAAAAGAACTATGGTGCCAGCTATAAAGATAAGGCAAATTTTCTCCCTTAGAATAGAAGATACAAAATATGTGTGTTTTTAACAATCTTTGGAGCAGGAGACATTGTTGGGGGGTATTTTGTCTACAGAAGTTATTATATTCCACATTTTTTCCATATTTTTTTACTTAACAATTTTTTACCTAAAAATTAAAAACTGTAGATAAAATACAAAATGCATACTTTATTATTTCATGGTGCTGATGGAGTCTGCAATCTGTGGTCTTGTGAATAAACAACACCAACTAAAATTCAAATTAACGACAGAGTACCTGGCTAGCTCAGTTAGTAGAGCATGAAACACTTGATCTTGGGGTCATGAATTCAAGCCCCACCTTGGGCGCAGACTTTACTTAAAAAATACATACATACATGCATGCAATTAAAATTAATGGGATCAAAGGTAAATTGAATCACTAAAATCACAGTAATGGTCTGCTTAGGCCACAGCAAAGAACAGGGTGGCTCTATCAGTCAGGAATTGCTTAAGTCTCAAGTCCTTGACTATGTTTCTGTCTCTCTATCTTCAGAATATGACCCAGCAACAAGGTCACCTCAGGTCTGACTCTTCTTCAGATCCCAGCAGGGTGTCTGCAAGCAGGGAGCAGCAGGAGGCTAAAAGGAGGTTCCTCTCTATTGAATTGGCTTCTGTTGAAGAGCTTCCGTGAAGTCCCACACATACTTCCACATATATTTCCTTACCCGGAACTTAGTCACCCAGCCACATCTCTGAACATATGGGAGATGAGGAAATGTGGTCTTCTTTCTGAGATGCAATTTGGCTAGCTAAAAAAAGGGGGGGAGGCATCTATTTTTAAGAACAAAGGGGAATTGTATTTGGTAAATGGATGGCCATTTCTGCTACAATAGCTCCATACTTAATGTGGTATGTAAAAACAAAGTTCTAAACTATGAAATATTTCAAATAGAAAATATCATATCTGTGTACCTAATACTCAGAAAAAGTATTTGTTTCAAAAATGTATAGGACACAGTTCATTATAGACACACCCTGGGCTCACCATTCCCCAGATGTAGGCACGGTGCTCATGTTCAGGCATATCCTCGCCATGCCTGTGTTGTCCTTGTCAGCTTATATATGTGCTCTTAACTATACAGTGTGATTTTATGTGTATAAGATTTATACAAATGTTGTCATAATGCTTAAAATCATTTCCAGTTTTCCTTTTTGGGAGACATGTTGTCCGCATTGATCCTTTTGGCACATATAGATATAATTTATGCATAATCTAGCACCACTTACTGAAGAGTCTATTCTTTTCTTCACTGGTTTGTAATACCACCTCTAGGTGTACCAAGTACTCAAGGATGGTTTCTAGCTCTTTTCTGTTTCATTGCTATCTTAGTCCATCTCTGTATCAGTTCCACATGGTTTTAATCCTAGTAGTTTTATACAAAGTCTTGATACCTAAAAGACGAATCTCCCTCCTTATTCTTCTTCAAAATTATTTGGACTGTTTTTTGCTGTATTAGTTTCCTGTTGCTCTTATAACACATTACCACGAATTTATTCTCTTACAGTTCTGGATATCAGAAGTATAAAATCAAGGTGTCAGCAGGCTATGTTTCTTCTGTAGTCTCTAGGGAAGAATCCATTTCCTTGACGTTTTCAGCTTCCAGAAGTCTTCTGCATTCCTTAGCCCCTTCCTCTGTATTCAGTGTTAGCACAGAAACATTCGTCCATCTCTCTCTCTCCCTCTCTCTCTCTCTCTCTCTGCTTCTGTGGTCACATGGCCTTTTTTTCACTCTGACTTTCCCACTTCCTTCTTATAAGGATCCTTGTGTTTGGGCCTACCCAGATGATCCAGGATAATTTCTCCATCTCAAGATCCTTAACTTAATCACATCTGCAAAGTTTTCGGGTTTTAGGTTTCAGGTTTTCACAGGTTTCAAGCACTAAGACCTGGACATTTTGGGGAAAGCGATTATGCATCAATCACATTGAAAAATTTATAATGTACTCTTAGTTTTAGGTCAATTTGCCAGTTTCTATGAAAGAAGACACCCTGTTAGGATGTTTACTGCACTAGCATACACAAGAATTGGTATTGTTTAGAATACTGAGATTTCCCATTCATAAGCATGGTTTATCTCTTTATTTAGTGCTTCTTTTGTACTCTTTAGTAAAGATCTATAATTTTTTCTGCAAAATTGTACAGCTTTTTGTTATGTTTATTTCTAGGTACTGTATATACATTTTTACTATTGTGAAAAGGATTTTTTATTATCACAGTTTCTACTTGATTTTTGCAGGTATGTAGGAATACTACTGAATTTTAATTTATTTACCTTGTACTTAGCAACCTTACTCAATTTTCTTTCATTTCTAAAATTTTATATGAAGATTCTCTTGAAGTTTGTACATAAACATTCTTCTCTGTAAATAATGTGTTTTCCTATTCTTTTCTTTTTTATTAGTCACCATACAGTACTTCATTAGTTTTTGATGTAGTGTTCCATGACTATTCTTTTCTTATACTGTTTTTTCTTGTCTTATTGCATTAGCTAGGTACTTCATTACAATGCCAAATAATGCCTCTAACTTTTTATTTATATGCTGGTTGCTCTTAGTACATTGTCAAGTTTTAGGAGTTCCTTTCTATTCTTGGTTTGCCCAGAGATTTGTTTTATTTTTATTTTTTAAAAGCTTTTTATTTATTTTTTGAAGTAATCTCTCTACCCAAAGTGAGCCTCAAACTCAGAACTTCAAGATCAAGAAAGAGTTGCATGCTCTACTGACTAAGCCAGCCAGGTGCCCCTATTTTCTTTTCAAATTAAGAAAGGGCACTGAATCTTATCTGATGATTTTCTGCATCTAGTGAAATGATATGTTTGCTTCTCGTTTAATATGTTTAAAGTTTTTTTTTTTTTATTTGAGAGAGAGAGAGCACAGAGAGACAGTGAGAGGGAGAAGCAGACTCCCTGCTGAGCAGGGAGCCTGATGTGGGGTTTGATCCCAGGACTCTGGCATTATGACCCAGGCTGAAGGCAGATGCTTACCGACTGAGCCACCCAGGCGCCCCTCTTGTTTAATGTGTTAATAGAATCTGTTAGCGTGTATTCCTAGGATAAGCCTTACTTGGTCACACTATCATCTTTTTAATATATAGCCAATTCAGTTTACTAATATTTTATTTAGGTCTTTTGTATAATAGTTTATCAGATTAGCCTATATATTTTCTTCACTGTACTGGACTTTCCTCATTTTGCCAATGTTAGACTAATATTGTAAAGTAAGTTACTTTGATATATAGGAGTTATTTAAATATTTTGGATATTACTCTTAATTACATATTACAAAAATTAGCACCCCATTTATGTTTTTGATTTCACTTAAAATAGAAATTCCTGGGCTGCCCGTGTAGCTCAGTGAGTCAAGCATTTGACTCCTGATATCAGCTCAGGTCTTGATCTCAGAGTTGTGAGCTCAAGCCCCACATGGAGCCTACTTTAAAGAAAAAAAAGAAATTCTTAATTTTAATGTCAAATGTATCAATTTTCTCTTTTCTGATTAGTCTATTTGTGTCTTGTCTAAGGAAGCATTCACTACTCCAAGGCAAAGGAGATATTCTCTTATATGTTCTTCTGCAATTCAAGTCTTGGTACACCAGGAATTGACCTGCAGATTTGGTGTGAGGTAGATATTGTGCTTTTCCCCATGTGAATAAGCAACTACCCAGCACCATTTGTGAAGCGTGTCTCCTTTCTTTGCTGATCTAAAACCCATCCCTGCAGCCCCAGAGGCGTGAATTTTGATGCTGCCCTTACAGTGACTTTTCTTTTCCTGTGTTTTGGTCAGCTTTGTGGGATTACTGATCTTTGAGCCCTCCAGGTCTAAATTAGGAAAGCTTTCCTCTAGAGATGGTTTGCTTCCCTGCTCATGCTCTGCTTAATGCCTGTCTGGCTCCAGAACCCAAGCTCAGCTTCCGCCACCCCACCCCAGCCACGGGGAAATGTCCCAGTAGCAATACTGCTGTAGGCCTCCTCAAACCCAAGGCAAGCCTGCCCCTTCAGGATGCCACCTGCTCCAACCCAGCTTGCATTTTTTTTTTTGGAGGGTTACCCTTGGAGAGTGTGGGGGTAGATATCTCCAGGATCCAGTTGAATTGCAGTGGAGGGCTTTCAGAGCACCTTAAAGAAGTCAAGTCCAGACCACTCTCTATAAATTTATGTACATAATGTGTGTGTGTTTCTGTGTGTGTGTGTGTGTGTGTAATTTTTATAAAGCCACTGGGATCATACCTCCGTGCTATATTCTTCATTTTTCTGATGTCTTGGAAAGCATTCCTTGTTGGTATGTATCATTCTTTTGTATTTTTAATATTGTAGTAGTATTTAATGGCCTAGACTGCACCATACATTATTTAACTATTTGGGTACTGTATTCAAAGATCAGAGGGCCTGCAGCATTTTACAAGTCTCTAGGAGAAACAGGCAGGGTGAGATTTTAAATTTAGAAACAGAAAATAAGAAAAATAACTGCCCCAAGCTTTAACAATCAGATCTAAATATGCTGTCACTAAAAGTGATCTCTGTGTTGTCTCAGGGATGTTAGCAAATGTCTAGGGGGGCTAGGGAAGGGCCACACATCTGTTTTTTTCTTCTCTTCCAGATATTTCACATCAAAGACAGCTCCTCAGGCTGCATAGGTCAGAGGCTGACTTAAGGGGACGCTTTAAATTCAGGTAATTGTATGTGAAGTCAGGAGTGCAAACACACACATACACACACACACACACACACACACACACGCACATGATTTTCCTTTTGGAGGATCCTTTTCCCAAATAGGGCAGAGCACCTGGAGATGGATTCCTCTCACTACTCTAGAAACCAACCTGGAAACCTAGAGGTATTTCCAGGTCCTCAAAGATCTAGGCTGTCCATTCTACACCCTTTTTGAAGGACATCAAAAGTGCATAAACAGAGTATCCACAGATAGTTAATCAGGCCAACTATAGATATGACTTGAAGCTCACACAATGGCCTGTCACTGTTGCAACTGGAATGTGGGGATTCTTCTTGTAGCTACTGATAAAACACAAAGCCCAATGACAATACCTTGATTGGTGAACATACGGTGTGTCTCAGTTACTGCCTTGCCAAGTGAGTTTGAAGGGTTCTCCTTAGACTGCTACAGCTAGGCATAAGTAATGTAGGTACCTCTCTAGGCACTTGCCCCATGTCCAGAGGAGTCACTGCCAGTTCTGAGTCTCAAATTTACATAGTATTACTACTATTAATGCACACATAATTTCTAGTGTAGAATGGAATGTACAGAACAGGATAAAAAGCTTGATAATGTACTACCAACAATTCCAGTCTTTATCATGAAACCCAGCACAACCATATGCTGCCTTACATTTTCTGTTATTCTAAATTGTCATCATCAAAAATATGAATTAAGCACCAGCATTAGCAATTATTCAAACGGGACAAAACAGCTCCATAAAAATATTTATATAATTTCAGCAGTGAAGTTTTTTTTTTTTTTTAAAGATTTTATTTATTTTTTCGACAGAGATAGAGACAGCCAGCGAGAGAGGGAACACAAGCAGGGGGAGTGGGAGAGGAAGAAGCAGGCTCACACTGGAAGAGCCTGATGTGGGGCTCGATCCCAGAACGGCCAGGATCACGCCCTGAGCCGAAGGCAGACGCTTAACCGCTATCCCACCCAGGCGCCCCAGCAGTGAAGTTTTTGCCTCAAGTACCAATATCTATTCCATTTCTTCTTTTTTAAACTTTATTTTTTTATATTTAATTTTTAAAAAATTTTTATTATGTTCAGTTAGCCAGCATATAGTACATAATTAGATTTTGATGTAGTGTTCAACGATTCATTAGCTGCGTATAACACCCCGTGCTTATCACCACATGTGCCCTCCTTAATACCCATCACCCAATTAAGCCATTACCGCCACCTGCCTCCCCTCTGCAACCCTCAGTTTGGTTCCTGGAGTCCAGAGTCTCTCATGGTTTGTCTTCCTCTCTGATTTCTTCCCATTCAGATTTCCCTCCCTTCCCCTGTGGTCCTCTGTGCTATTGCTTATGTTCCACATATAAGTGATACCATATGATAATTGTCTTTCTCTGCTTGACTTATTTCTCTTAGCATAATCCCCTCCAGTTCCATCAATGTCGATGCAAATGGTGGGTATTCATTCTTTCTGATATGTTAAGGTACTTCAGAGTCCATTGCAGGGTGAGGGGGTGAGGGGAGCAAGGGTGGATGGATTGATGGATTTTTAGTTTAATGTTCTATTGATAGAAACCAAGCGTCTCAGGACCAGATTAACAGAAGTGACAATTAAGCTTGCAGAAACAGAGGCAGTGTTTACCCCACTAATCCCCATCATCTTGTATAGGTGTAAGGTCCTTTGATTTAGATAAGCCTTCAATTATAAGCAAATCCTTGAGGGGTGACTATGATATCAGTAAAATCATAACACTTTTTAAAAATGTATGTTTAATCCCCTCGTAGTCTCAATAACAATGGATCTTTTCATTTCTGAGTACAGTCTTCATTCCTAAGTACCTTATTGTGTAAAATATCCTCAATCAAGGATGTAATATTTCTTTTTTATTATTTGAATTGAAGTTAGTTAACATATTAGTTTCAGGAGTAGAAATTAGTGATTCATCACTTACATATAACCCCCAGTGCTCATCACAAGTGCCCTCCTTAATGCCCATCACCCAGCTAGCCTGTCCCCCTACCCACCTCCCCTCCTGCAATCCTGTTTGTTCTCTATAGTTAAGAGTCTCTTATTGTTTGCCTACGTTTTTATCTTATTCTATTTTTCTTTCCCTTCCCCTATGTTCATCTGTTTTGTTTCTTAAATTCAATGTATGAGTGAAATCATATGGTATTTTTCTTTCTCTTATTTCACTTAGCATAATACACTCTAGTTCCAGACGTATTGTTGCAAATGGCAAGATTTCATTCTTTTTGATTGCAGAGTAATATTCCACTGTGTGTGTGTGTGTGTGTGTGTGTGTGTGTGTGTGTGTGTGTATACATACCACATCTTCACCCATTCATTAGTTGATGGACATTTGGGGCTCTTTCCATAATTTGGTCATTGTTGATAGTGCTGCTGTAAACATTGAGATGCATGTGTCCCTTCAAATCAGCATTTTTGTATCTTTTGGATAAATCCTAGTAGTGCAATTCCTGGGTTGTAGGGTAGTTCTATTTTCAACTTTTTGAGGAACCTCCATACTGTTCTTCAGAGTGGCTACAACAGTTTGCATTCCCACCAATGGTGCAAAAGTGTTCCCCTTTCTCTGCATCCTCACCAACATCTGTTGTTTCTTGAGTTGTTAATTTTAGCCGTTCTAACAGGTGTGAGGTGGCATCTCATTGTGGTTTTGATTCGTCTTTCCCTGATGATGGGTAATATTGAGCATCTTTTCATGTGTCTGTTAGCCATCTGGATGTCTTCTTTGGAAAAGTGTCTATTCATGTTTTCTGCCCATTTCTTGACTGGATCATTTGTTTTTTGGTTATTGAGTTTGATAAGTTCTTTATAGATTTTGTATATTAACCATTTATCAGATGTCATTTGCAACTATCTTCTCCCATTCTGTCAGTTGACTTAGTTTTTGATTGTTTCCTTCAAAACTTGATGAAGTCCCAATAGCTCATTTTTGCTTTTGTTTCCCTTGCCTCCAGAGACATGTCTAGTAAGAAGTGGCTGTAGCCAAGGTCAAAGAGGTTGCTGCCTGTGTTCTCCTCTAGGATTTCGATGGTTTCCTGTCTTACATTTAAGTCTTTCATCCATTTTGAGTTTATTTTTGTGTATGGTTTAAGAAAGTGGTCCAGTTTCATTCTCCTGCATGTTGTCCGATTTTCCCAACACCACTGTGATTTTTCCATTGGATATTCTTTCCTGCTTTGTTGAAGATTAGTTGACCATGAAGTTGTGGGTCCATTTCTGAATTCTCTATTCTGTTCCATTGACCTGTTTTTGTGCCAGTATCATATCGTCTTGATAATTAGAGCTTTGTAATAGAGCTTGAAGTCCAGAGTTGTAACGCCTCCTGCTTTTTCTTTTTCAACATTACTGTGGTTGTTCAGAGTCTTTTGTGGTTTCATACAAATTTTAGAATTATTTGTTCTAGTTCTGTGAAAAATGCTGGTGTAATTTTGATAGGGATTGCATTGAATGTGTAGACTGTTTTGAGTAGTATAAACATTTTAACAATATTTATTCTTCCAATCCATGAGCATGGAACATTTTTCCATTTCTTTGTGGCTTCTTCAATTTCTTTCATAAGTGTTCTATAGTTTTCAGTGTATAGATCTTTTATCACTATGGTTAGGTTTATTCCTAGGTATCTTATGGTTTTTGGTGCAATTGTAAATGGGATTAACTCCTTGATTTTTCTTTCTGCTGCTTCATTACTGGTGTATAGAAATGCAACAGAGTTCTGTACATTGATTTTATATCCTGCAACTTTGCTGAATTCATGTATCAGTTCCAGCAATTTTCTGGTGGAGTCCTTCAGGTTTTCTATGTAAAGTATAATGTCGTCTGCGAATATTGAAAGTTTGACTTCTTCCTTACCGATTTGGATGCCTTTTATTTCTTTTTGTTGTCTGATTGCCGTGCCTAGGACTTCCAGGACTAAGTTGAACAAGAGTGGTGAGAGTAGACATCCCAGTCGTGTTCCTGACCTTAGGGGAAAAGCTCTCAGTTTTTCCCCATTGAGGATGATATTAACTGTATGTTAATATGTAATAGTCTTGATTTTTTTTTTCTTCTCACATAGCCTACATGCTTTCTAAAGAAATTTAAAAATCAGGGGCGCCTGGGTGGCACAGAGGTTAAGCATCTGCCTTCAGCTCAGGGCGTGATCCCGACGTTATGGGATCGAGCCCCACATCAGGCTCCTCTGCTATGAGCCTGCTTCTTCCTCTCCCTCCCCCCTGCTTGTGTTCCCCCTCTTGCTGGCTGTCTCTATCTCTGTCAAATAAATAAATAAAATCTTTAAAAAAAAAAAAGAAATATAAAAAAAATCTTCAAGAATAGAATTCTTTTCTAGTTATTATGACATTTCCTGGCACGTCAGGTTACAAAACATACTTAACCGTTTTTGTATCACAGCAAACAAAATAAAACCAAATTAGTTGACTATAAACAGGCATAAACAACCTTAACAATTTTGAGAGCGGAAATGTTCTAAATCTGGATCATGATGATGACTGTAAACTTGGCAAATTTGCTAAAAATCATTGAATTGTATACTTAAACAGGTGAGTTTTACGGCATGTAAATTATACCTCAATAAAGTTACACACAACAAATTAGTTGCAATGCTTCCTATGACCACAGAATGTCAGCAAAGTCAGCTATGAAGGATTTTTCTATAAACCTAATCTTCCAAGAAGAACGCCAGCAACCACTAGATGTAGCTGTCTTTCACTACAGAAATGCCTTTGTTCTGGCTCTCAGGTGCCTGAAGTTATCAAGAACCAGTCAGGAATCAGGAACAGGGAAACATTTTCAAATATTGGTTTATGCAGATCTACAATGATCAAAGCTATCAAATCATTTTATCCATGGTATATACAATAAATAAAACTAATCTCATGCTACAATAGTTTTCAATAAGCAACCAGAAGTTCATTCTTACTGAAAATATTAAAATCATTTAAAACTAGTTTTGAACTACTTATAGATTCTAGTAAACATGTAAACTTTGATTTTTATGACTATTTTATTTTACATTTTTAACAATGTACATTTAAAAGTATGATTTTAAAAATTTTGATCTATGGGGCACCTGGGTGGCTCAGTTGGTTGAGCGTCTGACTTGATTTTGGCTCAGGTCATGATCTCAGGGTAATGATATGGAACCCCACATTGGGCTCCATGCTCAACAGAGGGTCTGCTTGAGATTTTCTCTCTCTCTCCCTTTGTCCCACCCCCCCACCACTTGTAGGAGCTCTCTATCTCAAATAAATAAATCTAAAAAACTTTTTTAAAATCTAAGTCCCCTTAAGTTAGACAAATTAACCAATGAACTTTTCAAGTGGCTAGGTTAACATTAAAAAATCTTTTAAAAGGAGGACAGTCTCTCTTGTTACTTCTTTAGTTCTTTTGAAAACATAAAATGCAGTGGATTATAGGAAGGTAAACCTTCTAATACACATTGAAAACCACAATGATTTCTGGGCTGGTGATACTTCCTCTTACTCAGTGCAGCCCTGTTATGATTAAGAAGGGTGGAGGATGCTTGTGAGCTGGAAATATTCTCTCAGTCACATTTTGAGCATATTTGCAAGTAAGTGAAATAATGTTTGTCCAAATAAAGTCTTCACGTGTCAAAATATTAACCTAGGTTTCCCAAATCAAAATAGATGCCCTGTTTTCATTATGAGGTCAGTTTCAGTCTAAGAGCTTTTTGCTTCTGAATTCTGGTTAATATTTAAAGCAATTTGAATGACAATTTCTTGGACAACTGATTTGAGTACCAGGAATCCAGAAACTGCCCACAGGGATAAGAAAACATAGGACATGATGAGATGTTACTTAATTTTTCTCAGAAATTTGAGGGTCAACAGTTTTCTTCACAGTATCACCAAATGTCAAGGTCAAAGTAGAGGAAACTGAGGTTAAGTGACAGGTTAAGTGATGTGGCCAAGGTGACACTGGTAGTTATGGAAAAGTGAGGTCTAGAACCAGGTCTTGTGGCTCACAGCCCTAGGTCCTTGATTAATACACGCATCCATTATTCATTCTACACTTTATATTATCTGTAATATCGGGGGTTTTCATTGTTTCTATAGTTCTTTTTATCCAGGATGGATTTGAAAAAAACAGATAACGACTGCTTGGTTCAAGAGCTATAAAATATGTCATGAGACAGTGATGTTTGGGATGATAAATGTTTTGGAAGAAACATTCAAGTAATTAGTTATGGTGAAAATATCTTAGGACTGAGAACGACACATGGAATCCTACTGTGCTTTGGTGAATGAAGTCTGCTCCAGCCATGGAAGGGCTCCCCTAGCCGTTCTGCAAAGCCTCCACGACAACCCAG
Source organism: Ailuropoda melanoleuca (assembly GCF_002007445.2). Lineage (NCBI taxonomy): Eukaryota > Metazoa > Chordata > Mammalia > Carnivora > Ursidae > Ailuropoda > Ailuropoda melanoleuca. The sequence goes on along the minus strand of NC_048232.1, from coordinate 31,050,093 downwards.
TCTTCTTTACTACCATTACACTGGGAGCTCTGATTACTAAATACTGGTCTGCCCACGCTTCTCCCCCACCACCACCCCCCCGCCTGCCAAACTGCATGATCCTATAAGTATTTCTGGAGCAAGAGCAACCAGGCATTTAATGACGTCAGTCATGTCTCCTGATGAGAAAGATTAATGGGTCAGGCATGTCATGTACTCTTGATAAAAGAGATCTATGTTCTACCCTTCGGGGTCTAAACTCCAACAAAATCCAGCTGGGTAGTATCAATTCAGACATCTGAATAAAAGGATAAATGAAACCATGCAAGTAATACAGATCCATACGTGCCTGCAAAGACAAAATTACACTGCCTAAAAGCTGTAACCTTTGTGGCATCAAATGTATTTTCATTTTAACATTGATGGTTAGGTGAGTTAAAAGATTGTGAGAATTCTAGCTGACCAAAGTAGCACATATGCATGTGTATTTTAAACTTTTTGTATGCGTATTGATTTTTAAACAAATTCATATTTGGAAATGGATTAATGTTCTAAAATTTGGAATTTCTAACATTCTGTTATTATTCATAATTTCATGTATCACACCAAAAGTCCTTGAATTTAAATTGTTCAAAGGCATATCATTAGTGTCACTAATCTAAACTCTAAGCAATTGCCAAATATTACCAGTGCCTTAACCTCCAATTACATTTTTTTTGATCTTTCAAACTAAGATAACAAAACAAATGGTGGTCTTGGCATCTACTAAGCAACAGGATATGCTACATATATTTTTTAAACTTGGAAATACCGCTGCTCTCCCACAGTGGATGAAAGATGCATTTTTCTCAGTGTTGTCAATAACTTCTAGTGATATGGTCATGCCTCTCTGATCCTCCAGAGCCCCAGAGTCTGATAACAGGTTAAGATAAGAATTAAAATGCTATCCATGGCCACAACTGAATGACACCCACAGGTAGTATAGAGGGGCAAAACTCTTTGACCTTGGTCTCATTTCCCATTGTGTTCTAACCACCTAATGTAACTAATTATAAGCAATTAAAGCAAAATCAGCTATTTTACTGCAAAGTGATTCAATTTAAAATCACTTATTTACTAAAAATATGACCTGGAAGCAATTTATAAGATTCCTATATCCAATAGCTCCTTCTTTTTGCAAGTGACTGTGTATCTGCGTACTCGGCTCAAATCTATAGTCATACGGCTTCTTGTCAAATTATTGCCCCTCCTCCCATAATAACTTACCCAAGACTTCCCAGAGTGCTATGAACATAATTCATGAAACTAGATGGGAGAAAATTTTACCTTCTACCCTCAGGGGATTTTGACATGTACTTGGAGAGCTCATGGCAGAAAATATCACCCATCAGTTTTGAAGTCTTCATAGACTAAGAATGTTTAAAAGAAAAGGAAGAGTTATAGAAATGGCCCGTACGTCATGTCGGGCTGTGGCTTGACAGCAAAGTGTCTTGTAGGCTCAGTAAATATTGGATGGGTGTAGCCATCCATGACTTAGGGGAACACTGGACAAGGCCTGACCACAGACAGTGTTCTCCAGCATTAGTGTGCTTCAGAAACAGGAGAGGAATGGGTTTAAAATAGAAATACTCAGACCTACTAAAATTCCAGATATATGGAGTGCCAAACAGAATCAACGTATGGGTACAGTCATGTTATCCTCTATCTAAAAAGCCCATTTTCATGAAGAGCTTCCTTATTTAGTCCACTTATTTCCTCAAAAGTGTACCAATAGTTACTGGGTTTTAAAAGGTTAGAATTTAAAAATCGAAGTCAAGCCTGACACTGGCCTGCCATGAGTCAGTGCTTTTCAGAGCTCACCAAGCACTAACAGCAAGGCTTGTGTCTGTGTTCCGGAGACTACTGCACCACATGTCAGATGTCCTCATAGTAGTAGGCCGCAACAGATCGGCAGGGTCCCTGTGTCCTCCCACTGTTTCAAGGAGACCAGCTGGAGTTTTCTACGGTGAGTGGTGGGGCTTCCACCTATTCAGACCACAAAGGCAAATGCTTTCTCAGAAAGCTGTGTCTTCACCAGAGCTGACGGGAAGTCCAGTCTACAGGAAAATAGAGGCCTCATGGTAACATAGATTACTACACTAGTTAAGAGGTCTGAGTTACTGCTAGCCTCTTCATTCTCAATAGCCATGAACACTTCAGTAAGTCAACCTGAAATTTGGTTTCCTTGTCTATAAAATTAAAGGGTAAATTACAGTTGATACTTGAACAACACAAGGGTTGGGGAGCCGACGACTCCTCCCCACAGTCGAAAATCCACATATAACTCTTTTCACTCCCCCAAAACTTTAATAGCCTACTGCTGACCAGGAGCCATGATTATAATAAAGTCAATTAATATATATGTTATATATTGTATTCTGAGCTAGAGAAAAGAAAATGTTAAGAAAATCGTAAGAGAGAATACATTTACAGTACCATACCATAAAAAATCTGTGTGTAAGTGGACCTATGCAGTTCAAACTTATGTTGTTCAAGGGTCAACTACATACTTTCAGGATTTCTTTTCCCTTGACGATTCTTCTTCAAAGTGTACAAGTGTAGCTTTGATATGCCAACAGCTAGTCCTTAAACCAGAGTCATTTTCTCCCTAATAGCATCAGGGATTTTAGAAACCAGAGAGAAACTAATACATGCTTCTGTTCACGAGAAAAGGATGGGTTTGGATATTCCTAGGTCTCACCACTTGGAGCCACAGAACTCCTTTCAGCAGGCCACCATCTGCTCGGCCACCATGCACTTCTCTTGGTCCCTTTCCGGCCTTTGGTCGAGGTTAGGTCAGAGTCCCAGGAGAGAAGCTTCGGGCCCCTTGCCAGGTTCTGCTCTTGGTCCTGAGCTCTACCAGCTATGTGACCTTGGGCAAGTTACTTGACCTTGTCTCCACGCCTGTTTCTTCATCTGCCAACTGGGGATGATAATAAAAGCACCAACATTTGCTGGGTTATGAGAATTAAATGTGGTAAGCCCTATACAGCACATTGTGTGGTGCTGGCCGACTAGGCACTCAGTTCATGAGGGCAGTTCGTTTTGATTACAGCTGTATGGTTATAGCATCCATAGAACTTAGCATGAAACTAGAGAAAGCCCATGAAGTCACGATGCTGCCACCACCACTGGCCCTCTCTCCTTCTGGACTTATTCTTACTAATGCAACCTCGCTTGTTGACTTGCAGGAGTGAATGAACGTGCCAACTCCCTGTATCTCTTTCCAGAAAGTCCAGATCACACAGCTCTGAAGATGGGACAGTAATGTAAGGAAGCAGGTGATATGATCAATGAATTAAAGAGATCTCCTTCATATCAAAGAAACTGGTAGCTGCGGCTGCCCTCTGAGGAAGTGGCTTCGAGTCAGGGACAGGAAACTGACTTTATATGCCTTTGTATCTTTTGAATTTTGAACCTCAAGTATGTGTTACCTATATTAAAAAATATTTTTAACATGCTAATTTTTTAAAAGTAAAAAGACAATTTGGAACTTCAAATCAAGCTTACGCCTTCCCCTCCTGAGAGCTGAGGAGCCGAAAGCCCAGCCTCACGTGCCCTTCGGAGCGTCTGAGAGCCTGTGGCTGCGGCCTCGCCCCGCCCGCCCACAACTGGAAGGGTTTGGGCAGAAGGCATGGGAGCGGGGAAGCGGGAAGGTTCAGGATTGTTTCAGGTTTTGACTGGTTTCTGCACAAAGGAACCAAAGGAATTCCTACTACAGATTTAGAGCACGGCTTTTGCTCTGCTTCTATTCTACTGCCCCGGGAAGGCAAAGGCCAGAATTCAAGAAAGAACAGAGAGAGAAGGACGCGTGTGCGTGCACGACTGCGCTTGTGTGCAGTCCGAATAACCCATGCTGGCCCAGCTTTTCCATGCTCTTTTCCCAAATATTTTTCTAATAAAGAAATCTGAAAACTTGAAAATTAAGACTGGCTTGGAAATAACAAGGGTTGCATCTTATTTGAGCAAGTACAACAAAGGTATAGTAAGGTTAGTTTTCTCCTTTTACTCATCATTTCCCATCCCTGATGGAATTATGAATGAATGTGTAAGGAAGATGGCCCTGAAAAGAAACATCTTTTTTTTTTTAAAGATTTTATTCATCTACCTGAGACAGAGAGAGAGAAAGCACGAGCCGGGGGGTGGGAGGGCAAGAGAGAGGGAGAAGCAGACTGCAGCAGAGAGCCTGACCGGGGGTGATCCTGGGACTCCAGAGATCATGACCTGAGCTGAAGGCAGATGCTTAACTGACTGAGCCACCCAGGGGCCCCTCTGAAAGGCTGTATCTGAAATCTCATTCTGAGTAAGCTATCACACACTACCGCAAGGCAAAATGGATCTTTGAAGAACAAACAATACTGTACTAAAAATGCTTTGCGCTAAAAATACATTTGGAATTCTAAAATGTATAAATATGAAGTGTAGCTACGATAAGACGGATGTATATGGAAATAAACTATACAGAAAGCAGAAATATTGAAATTGAAATATACCATGCTCGAGTAGTTCAGAATCAGGCCTGGGTCTTTAGCAGGACCCTAGAAAAGACGAGCCACGTTTCAGTTCCTGAAGACCTTGGCACACACGATAAACAGAAGACAGCGCCTCATGGCTAGCCAATTGGAAGCAGCTCGGCTCGTCCCACACAGGTCCAAATTGCTTCATTATTTTTGGTTCTAGACTAGAAAAAGTGTGTTGGTTTCACAAGTCCTCATTTTTTTTTTTTAAGGTGTAGTTTAGGCACTCAGGAAACAGACCGTACTGGACATTAGAAGAATATCTGAAGAAAATTGAGAAGTGTGGTTGCTGACGCAAAATGTCCCATTTCCGGCGAGCCTCGTGCTCAAACACATTTAAATACACAGCAGAAATTCATTGTCTTTATTTTCCCATCTCGCGTGATTTAACATCGTGAACTACCTGGTTAAAGCTGACAAGGTGGTGTAATCCCACGATTCAGGATCGGTCCTTTCTACATCCAGAAGTCCAGATTCTGAAGATGTTAGAGGAGCAGTAACGCGAACGCAGGGACAGCTCTGGCTTCTACGACACTGCTCCACAACAAGCACAATGTTGCTGCAGCTGCCTGCTAGCAGCCTGGCGGCAGGGTGTCGGCGCTACTGTTTCAGGCTGAATGCAGAGCTAGCAGACCATGCTATTTTTAGTAGCAAAAGTTTTTGTTTCAGGGACAAACTGGAGGGGTAGAATGGGAAGTTTCCAGAGGCCCCGGAGAGCGTGGCTCAAGTCCCCCTCTTCACCAGCTGACGCACTCCCGCGTCCCCCTTCCTGCACACGCCGCCAGCTGCCTACACAGTGGTCTTCCAGAGCCCGCTCGATCCCACAGTGATGCCATATGTTTCACAGAAGCCTGAAACCCTCTCAGTCCCAGGGGGAGAATCTTCACTAGCAGTCCAGAGCTTTTACTTCCACGCTTCTGGCCAGTGACTGGTTACAGAGGGAGGTGATAATGAGAATCTAGCGGGTGAGACCCTCGGGGAATCGTCTGCTGCAGGTCTTCTGTGCAAGCCTTCTTTGCTCTTAAAACAGGACAGAAGGAAGGAGCACTGCCTATCGTTCCCTGTCTGGTGCCTGCAACTGTGGCAGCAGTATCAGGATTGGGGGAACCAGCCTAAACAGGGAGCAAAATGCCTAACAGGAATCTGGTTGCCTTGCCATTGTTAAGTCACTAAATTAAGCAACCCTGGGATTTCCTACCTCTGGGCTTCTTGTTTTGAGGGAATGAAATTTCCTTATTGTTTAAAGCACTGGGGAGGGGGCAGACATCTGCTTTTTGTGACCCCAAGTAACCAGATGCAATCCCCTTCATCTGAAATAACATAACCCTATTTTATAAAGCAGAGCACACACGCGAACGCATGCACACTCCCTCCCGCTCTTACAAACTGAACTCTCTTGTACTAACGTTCTCCTGGAGAAGAGCTCGTGCTCTGTATTCCCCATCCAGAATACCCTCCTCCCCAGCATTATCACTTACTTCAAAGGCCCAGTTCAAAATCTGCCTCCTCTGTGAACAGTTTCCTATTTAATCCCTGCTACATCTGTCTCTAATTCTAACATACGGCATTTACTGTCTCTAACTTTTTTACATCTTGTCTGCTGATCCTTGTGTCTCCCTCTCAATGTCTACCATGCTGAGCACACATTTGATTTACAGGGACTGACTGACTGAGTATAAAGCACCATTTTCCTTCACCTGAAACATGGGATTTTCCTTTCCTCTTTTCTTCCTTGTCTTCTTTCCTCATCTTACTTCTCTGTAGAAGAAAAGACAAAAATTGAGATAAAAGAAATTCAGAGCTCAGACTCTGAAGGAAGGTTAAGTCTTTCTAAAGAGAGCCAAAAACAGCATGGCCTACCTTCTGGGAGTTACAGCTAAGGGAACGAATGATGACATGGCGGGGGCGGGGGGGGAACAGCATTAGACACCATACCAAAGACCTCCTGTTTTTGTACCTCCCTGGCACGCTGACCAGGTTTCACTACTGAAAGTAGGAACTGGGGACGGGGGGCATCCTTGACAAGTCAGAAGGTATAAGAGAAGATATAGCAGAGTCTAGCACATGGGAGGCATTCAACAAATGTCTCAGAGTGAATGAGAGATGACAGAGCGTCTTATGATTAGGGCTTCGGGCTGATACCTAAAGCTTTTTATTATAAAAACAGAATGAAATGTAAATACCAGTAAGAACACTGCTGTCTCGATGTAATGGACTTCATCTGAATGTGCTGACATAAAAATCTTTGATCTGATATAGACTTCAAGCTGTTTTGAAATGGAAAATAAAATCTTGGGTTGTTTTTGTTTCTGCTTGAGAACTCCTGTGGCTGTTAAACTAAAACTCAAAACAGGGGCCCATCTGCAGAAAGGCCTTGTCCATCATCACATGACCTGAATCTCTCGTAGCTGCTTTTCTGCTTTACAGCTCCAGGGCCATCCTTCCGACAAGATGGCAGAAAGAGCATCTGCAGAGAGCGTAACCCCGTGTAGAAATTGGCTCGCATACCCTTGAAGGTATGCAGATACAATTCTAACTTTTACTTTTAGCACATTCCAGATATTAAAAATTTGTTGTAACTTTCATTAGGTTCATTCATTCAAACTGACACTAAGAACTTCTGCAAGATCTTTTATATTACACAATAGAGTAAAAACTGTAGTAAATATTCAGATAGTTAAATGAGCACCAAACACTACAACATGTAACCAACATGGTTCTATTAAAAACCCTCTTCAACTATGGCATTCAAGGACAGCAATACAATACTTTCTTTACAAAGCAACTAATATAAAAATCTGCAAATGCCATAAATTCATTTATAGGCTCTTTTTTCTTTTCATATAGGCATATTATTAGATTATTTCGATTTTTTTCTTTCTTTCAATTCTTTCCTGAGGTATATTTTGTGGTTTGCTTTTATTGTACTGCTGGATGCATTATCTTTGATCATCCTTTCCTAAAATAATTTTTAAAGACCTGCAAAAAATTTTATTGCATAGGACACTATTCATGACACAGAGGTTGGGTACTGCAAATATGTGGCATTGGAACAAGTCTTACAAATATTGCATTTTAAGAATTTGTTACATACATTTTTTTTTTTTTTACAGCTTGTCTCTTTTTAAAAAATTGAAGTTACAGCTAAGAGTTAACTACAGTGAAGCATTTTAGGAATGTCAGAGGTTAGAGAATACGATGAATGATACAAAGGAAAAAAACCATAATTCTTGCTGGCTATATATTGTATTGCCTTCAAAAGCAACTGTACATGTTGTAATCAGTTCATAGTTAAATATTTCTACTAATCTGTTTTAGGAGAGCAAATGTCTTTCAAAGTTTCAAGTTCCTCTATGAGCTTCTTGTTCTGAACTTCCAGCACTGCAACCCGACTCTCCAGACATTTTACATATTCTTTCTTTCGACGTCGACATTCTTTAGCAGCTTCCCTGAAAAAAAGTAGAAGCAAAAGGGCAAACAAAACATTTTTTTTTTTTTTGCATGCTATTGACAAGCAGACTGAAGTAAGCTTGGTAAATGTGATCATGGCTGCATTCCAAGTCTTAGAACAGCGTTCCCAATTCAATGTCAAACACTAAGCCAAACTGGATTCTTAAGGGTCACAAGTGTCCCTTCCACGAGTCCATATGGCAATTAGTAGAATTGCTGCATCTCCTGCCTTGATTAGAGTTCATAATAAACAAGGTCCAAGTCAAAGACAGTTACTCTGCTTTATGGCAATAAAGATCTTTGAGGGCCTTGAGTTCCTCAATGAGAGTCTTGTTTTGGTTTTCAAGCACAGCCACACGATTTTCAAGACATTTGACATATTCTTTCTTCTTCCTGCGACACTCCCGGGCAGCTTCCCTGGAACCAACACAAGGCAAATGACTACAGGAACAACCTCCCAGCACAATCCAGACTGGCTCAAAAGAACTTCTGCCCCCCAGACTCAACAGCCAATCAATCCTAGGTAAGGTTTGTACAAAGCCACACAACAAATGTAACCAAGCACATGGCTTTTGTAAGATTACTTTCAAACGACAGGAACGACTTGCACGATCAACGTGTCCATTGTTCGTTGTAAATGCTGTTTTCTTAGGGCACACATTCCATGATAACAGTGACTAGAATGGTTTTCAGTAACCTAAAACAATAAGACCACATCCCCACGTGGAATTTCTAGAAAAACATTTACAGATCCTTTCAATTCTCTTAATTATTTTTGTCCACCAAAAGCCACATATTCCATCACAATGAGTTAACTTCATTAAGTCAAAAATATTGGAAAAATTAATCCTCAGAAATTTGAAATGTCAATATCGGAGATTTTGTTTCTTCAAGACTGAATCTTATCAGTAAAACAAATAAGCTCGACCACGACTGCAAGAAGCAATTTATTGGCGAGAAAACAACGTGGATAAAGACAACAGTAAGCAAGTCACACACATTTTCATAAACCAAAATGAAATGGACTATGCTGCTGAAAATTAAGGAAGGGAAGAAGGGAGGGTACAGAATCCAACACTCAAAAATTCAGACAATTTAAACCCACAAAGTGAGGGCAACAATATTAAAACTTTGGAAAGGAAGCTACTATATAACCCAAAAGTGTATTTCAAGACTGTTTTTCAATCATGTGCATTTACTACCCAATACACTGATCTTAAAAGTGCTGTAGGCATGCCCAAAGGAAGGAACAGACCAGCCAAAGCAACAAACACAAAGACACAGATGAGTTAGTCATTTTCATGCATAACCCCGCCAAAAAATAATAAATAGAGCTAACATTTCTTCTCTTTCTCCCTTTTTTCAGGGTGAGAAGGGGTGGCAACTACATCATTTAACTCCTCGGTAGAATATTCCCTCTGATAACAGTGTTCTTTTGGAGGAGTCAACTGAAAATAACTGCCTTTGGGGTACGCTTCGTATCAAAAACGCCTACATTGAAAGAGGTAACTCAAACATATATTAACAAGAGTTGTGTTGGTTGTCTAAACACCAGTTACTACCATGCTAGCTAGCACTGCTGCAATTCTGACCCAGGAGTGATGTGTACAACAGATTTGGCCGATTCTGTTTTATTTTTAGGATAGTCGACTCACTAACAACTGGTTATCTGTTTTTTCTCCGTGGGACTAAGTGTCAGCAGAAAAAAAGACCTTGAAATCCCAGTGAACTGCAGGAAAAGATCAGCCCCTACTTCCTAACCAAGAACAATGCACTCACCCTGTGAGCTCACAAAGTTCTCAGACTTCTCAACTAGTTAACAAGAAAATAAAAACATGTAAGAAGTGAACTGAGTCTGATAAATACAGATGGATTTAATCTAAATGATGCACAGGGAAGAGTTCAGAATAAATCCAAGCACGCTCATAAAATTTGCAACTCTTCTACAAAGGGACTAAAATACATTTAGGAATACCAGTGTTCTCATGACTGAGTCATTGTAGTAACTTCTAGATCTGGAAGGAAGATAATCACTTTATAAAACAAATTATCATTATAGGAAATTTTACATATCTAATAGTAGTGCTGTGATACTTATTTTTTAATTTTCTTTACCAAGGTCTACTATTTATTGTAAATATGATAATTCATATCTCTTGTGGGAACGGTGCAGGTTACCCGTCAAAATGTTCCAGCACAAAGCTTTAAATGATCGCACCAGTAGATGGTACATTCCTAAGTACTTCCCAGCTATGGAAAACACCTGTTTCTTCTATTAATAGTGAGCTCAGTTTTCAGGCTTCACATTTGTCTGGATATATCCTCAGCATGGAGAGGAAATACACGGCAAAGAGGAAATGTTGACAAAGCTGTAAAGAAATATAAACTGTCGCTGGACTGGGAGAAATCTCTATCAGATCTATCATAAATGCCAGCCAAAGAATAAAAATGGAATGTAGGAGAGGTCTTTCACATTAATAGGTAAAACCTACATACTTTCCATGAAGTTGAATCTGAAGCTTACTCCGAGGTCTCTGAGGTGACTGGTGTAGTGCAGCGGGCAGGCTCTGGAAGAAAGACTGCCGGATTGCACATCCAGGTTCTGTCTGGTGCGTGACCTTAACCAGCTCATTACTTAACCACTCTGAACCTCAGTCCCTCATCTGGAGAGTAAGGGTAATGACCAGACCTGGTCCCACATGCAAGTTATGTGAGTTAGAGAGACAGTAAAAACAAAGCACTTCAAACCTGCATATGGTACTTGCTCAGCTGAACCACCTGTTAGCCATCGCTCTTCCCTCGTCCTGCTCTGAAACAGATCTGGAAAGCTAACATAGACCCTGCTCAGAATCCCTCGCAGCTAGCGATTCTACAGCTATTTCTTGCCAAGGAAGTGTGGGTTTAACACGCTCCGAGGATCTTCCAGGAGAAGTTTTCGGAAGAGTTAGACTCAGCCGGCCCCAGTTTTTGGCTCTGGCCCTTCTCCCTTCTTCCTGCCTGATGCCACACCTAGAGACGTGGCAGCCATGTTGGGACCCTAAGAACAAATGTCACCTGCTGAAGCTGACAGCAGTGAGGAGGAGCCTGGATCCTAGGTAACACTGCTGAGCCTTTGTTCTGGCTGCACTAACCTCTGGACTAGCCACATAAGGTCAAAGTAACACCTGCGAGGTGAAGGCTCCATTTCCCTCGGTTATTTACAGCCCAAACACTAATGCTACCCAATAGCTGTTATCAGCTATTTTTTTAAAACCTAAAATTTCATGATTGTTTTCCTCAGGGAAATATCTTATGTACGTGTTGGTAGTTATGGGGCATATCTAGAGGAACCAGCTGCCTAATATTTCACTATTTCATTGATAGTTCTACTGACAACATTTTTAATCTAAAAATAAAGGTACAGAATAATGACAAAAGGGAAATAAGAACGCTACTTTCTAGGTCTTTCTATTTATTTTCTTTAGGAAAATAAGACATCAACGAACAATTTTACAATTTGCATTATTCCCACACTTTACATTTCTAAACTGAACTTCACAACGTAAATTCTGTGACCACAGAAGCAATTATATTCATAGCTCCCTGAGATCCCTGAAAGGACAGTTTTAAAATATCCATATTCCTTCACCAGATCTAAGTTAGAGATCTTTGATAGCAAGACTTCCATAAAACAGCTATGTGGGATACTATGTGAGCCCCGCCCATTCAGCCCCTTCAGGATTTCTGAGCAAAATGCTGACAATGAAAAATAGGAACCCAGCATGACTTAATTGACCAGGAACAACCACTGACAAAGACGTGTGTATCTTAACGACCCTACTGCTGGTAATCTCTTGCATTTTCCAGGGTACAAAACTCCACCTGGAGATCTGCAGTGACTACAATGTCTGGGAACTAAAGCCAACTTACGGAGTCCTATATTATATCAAAACGTGACATTTATTTATTTATTTAGATTTTATTTATTTATTTGACAGAGAGAGAGAGAGAGAGAGAGAGAGAGAGAGAGAGAGCACAGGCAGGGGGAGCTGCAGGCAGAAGGAGAGGGAGAAACAGGCTCCCTGCTGAGCAGGGAGCCCGACATGGGACTCAATCCCAGGATCCCGGGATCATGACCTGAGCAGAAGGCAGATGCTTAATTGACTGAGCCACCCAGGCGCCCTCAAAATATGACATTTAAAGGCATGTGAGTAAACTGAGGATAGCTGCTACTGGTCCACATTCAATTACAAAGGACTCTTACGAAGTCAGTACTTATTTCTGACTTGTAGTGGCTCAGAAGCCATAATTTCTAACTAATGCCTACGAAACAAACCACCGCCATGTGATCCTGGTCAGAGGCAAGCGCATGATGTCATCTGAAATGTTTTGTTTTCTTACAATGAGGACATGATTTAAACACTTAGGAACAGGGTGACCAGAAGACTGGGAGAACTCTTAGACTACTCTGTTCATTTTGAAAATCAGATTAATTTGCACCATTTTCCATCATACAAACTAAACCAAGAAATAATATACAAGTCAAATTGAAGAATTTTGGAAAACAGCATTTCTATGACATACTCCTGTTTAAAAAATAAAATTAGAGAAACATAGTACAAGAGTAAGTGAGAAAATGAGAGTGTGAACTGAAAGTACATATGCTATAGTATATTAGTAGGTATCTCTAAGTGATGGGGCTCTGAGTAATTTTGTTTCTTTCTGTTGCTTTGTATTTGCACTTGACCAAAATTTATTCAGAATTAATATGTATTTCAGTATAATAGGGGAAAAAAGTTACAAAATAGATAAAAGGAAAAAAGAAACAAAAAGAAAAAAAGAAACAAAAAGAAACAAGTTACAAAATAGATAAAAGGAAACTACATATAAAAAACTTAGAAAATTCCATTTATTTATTTATTTATTTATTCCATTTATTTATTTATTTATTTGAGTGAACTCTACCCCCAACACAGGGATTGAACCCATGACCCTAAGATCAAGAGTTGCATGCTCTACCGACTAAGCCAGCCAGGCACCCCTTTAATTAGGCTTAGAAAATCTTTACTCGCACTTAATTTTGCTCATAAAGAAACAAAAATATTACACTTATCACCTACTTTACAAAGTAAATACCAGGGGCGCCTGGGTGGCACAGCGGTTAAGCGTCTGCCTTCGGCTCAGGGCGTGATCCTGGCGTTANAAGTAAATACCAAGTAAAAAATAAATCTTTATTTGTAATAAAGCCCTTGCATCATCAAGAAAATTAATGTATCTTCTAGACATTACCCTTACCACACGTAGGGATGTGCCTCCTGCTCATGAAAGGGTTTCCCGGCTAGGCACTCTGATGACAAGACAATCTAATTATCGTCACATGCAGAGCACAAACCCCAAAATGCCACAGAACATGTAACTTGGGAGAAGTGGCTTGGGAAAAGCAGTTTTTTTAAAAGCTCCACAGCAATAAGTTATGTGTCCAATAGGTGGTTACTGGTTTCTGGTGAAACATCCTACCTGTTTTTCATTAGCCTCAGCTCTCGTTTGCGTGTTGCTTCTTCGGCTAGTTGCTGGGGATTGTGCAAGCTTCCCGGCGAGGCAGCCATCACTACTCCCTGTGGCAAAGCAGTGGTAGGAGCTCGGATCTGGTAAGTCGGCATGTCACCAGTGGCGGCTGCAATGAAACAAAATATGACAAGTTTATATAAACAATTTACACCTTGATCTTTTATATAAAACAGACCTGAAAATAACATACTTCTTTTTACATGTCATAAGAAGTGACCTTGCTAATATTTAAGATGATTATTTTGAGCATTAAAGTCTTAGGTCAAAGATCTTCAGCACTTGAAACAATAATATTCAGCATGCTCTATACAGTTAAGGTAGAAAAATGCCCCTGTGCATTTTAGAAAGATTTTTATCAAAGGCTACATTAGGGAGGCTTTTCAACTGCTCTCTGGTGGGGGGGAAGCCCTGATGTGTTTATCAATTCACATCATGTAAATACTTTCACCATGGCCAATTTCAAGCTAGCAGGGCGACCTCACGGAAGATGGAGATGAAAAGACAGAGCAGTAAGTAGCATACCATACGGTTAAGAGAGATGCAAATAACCTCAAGAGCACAGATAAAATTATGAGAAGTGATGAGTTTTGAGTATTTATTGTTTTTCACATAACTTGTTTGTTAAATACATCTGTATTTCTTTATATATATTTAATTTTAAACAATGGATCTTTTTACAACCAGCTCACAAAAACCCTGAAAATTTAATAATCACTCTAGCAGACCAGTGGGAGCTGGCTCCAGCACACCACTGCAAAAATCTTAATTAAGCAGAACATCTCTATTCTCTGAATGTTCCAGATAAGAGATTTTCCTGTACGCTACACCATGCCTGAGACAGTTACTGGATGTCTTTAAATACAAGTCCTACTACCAGAAGATAACTGAGGTATTAGAAGGACAAACCTGGCTCGCTGTATTTTCAGTTTAAAAATCAAAACGAAATAAAGAACAAAACAGCAAAGCTCTACTTAAATCTAGTTTCTCTGGGGGATGATAATTTTTGTCTTGAGTAGGTTTCTTGAGATAATAATACATTTCTAAGTATTCATTTAAAAAATTTTCTAATTATAGTGCATAGTTAAATGACAGACTTAATATTTACTTAGTATTCATGTTGAATACTAAAAGTCCTCCAAGTTTCCTAATTTATACTCAACATTTGCCTTTCTATTGTAATGAACATAGCTTCCTAGAAGAGACAGATGGATTTAAGTGATGAAATATGTTTCTACCACCACAGTTTCAACTTTGAGAATATATGGTCCAGAGTTAATCTGACACTCTAAAAGATTACAAAATTCATGCTGTCTCAAAGCTGACTGCAAGAAAAGGGTTTTAAAAAACTTACCAAATCCTACACAAATTGGTCTGAACCAATGCCAATCAAAATAGAAAACACATCACTTCCATATTTCATTCAAATGCATTATAACCATTGAGTAAGAACTGAAATTTTACCCAAAAGGGACACAAAGATTTTTTTTCACTTAAATAGAGTATTACAAATGAAAATAGCTAAGCAGTTTAAAAGGTTAACCAAACACTGATCTGGGTACTCCTTTTGGGTAAATGCCAGGGTTTTTTTGTTTTTTTTTTTTTCCCCTAGAGCTTAAGAATTAGGTGAAAATATTTTTTAAACTTTTAAAATATGGCTTTGGGGGAAGATCACTTAAAGGTCTTCATAAGATTAACAAAAATACCTCTTATAAGGATGCACTGCTCCCTCCTTCCGTATATAACTTTAAAAACAACGGTGGTAAATAGTGACTGATAAATATACAGATCACCAGCAAAATTTCTATCAATAATAAACTCGGGAAAAATCCTGAATTTGTTTTTGTGACTATTTAAAATATCGTATACACAGTTATCTCATTATACGCCATAGATTATCTTAGCTTTGAAATATTTAAGAAGATAATTTTCAGAAGTTTTAAACTGTTAACTGACTAAAGATTTTTTTATATTTTAATCATATTGTCAGAGGAGGTAGAACGGAGCACAGAACAACATAGCTCTCTCCTCTTTTCTCTTTACCCACATCCAGGGAAGAAGGTTATAGGATAATAAAGGTTGAAACAATGGAACAGCTGGAGACTACACAGGCTTTCTAAAACTGGAACAATAGCCAGTGACGAATGAGAAGTTTATGAGAAGTTTACATGTCATAGTGCTGACATTCACAGGCGGCATGGATGCAGACCTTGGTCTAGGGCTGTTCTTTTGCAAACTCTGGTCACAGAGAAGTGTAATAAAATTAATAGAGGGGTTTGTTATACTCTCTCTCTCTCTCCCTCTCTTTTTGCATACATCTGCTATTTTCTGTCCTATAAAGTTAGAGCAGAATGCTCATACAACAGGTAAAAGTTAGTTTAAAAGTATCCATTCTTTTTTAAAAAAGGGGAAAGAAAAGGGGGGGATAGGTATACTTCATAGATGACAACTAAAGTTCATTCATTGGTCTTACAAGCAGAAATGGTTCTAAACTTTTGCCTGTTTCCAAAAGCTGAAACAACCCTCAAAGGAACACATTTGGCACCATGAAGGATAAAAGTGATTCAAAAGAAGTATTCATAAAACATTCGGAGCGACAGCTCAGGAAAAAGATATCACTTTAAAACAACTTGGAAGGGGATGGTATATTTGGATATATATTAGTTCTGGGACGTTAGCTAATAAATTGGGTTTTATTGCAACATTTCAGATATACTATATATTTATTTCCTTCAACAGAAGTCAGATTGCAGGTCATTAGTTCAAGACAGAAATAGGAATTGGTATTAATTAGTAGGAATTAATATACATTTCTGTAATACCCTAAAGAATCTTTATGATGGTATACTTTTAGTGGTCACAGAGTAAATGTCAATGGATAAATTCCATATTCAAATATGATTTTATTAGTAAATACACTAAAAAGATATGGGCAAAGAGAATCTCGTTTTGAGAAAACCCAAACGTGAAAAAGTTTTGTGTTGAAAGAAGTGATAAAAAAAACTTTTTAACTTGGTTAGCTTCAGTTTCCAATATTATCAATTCAGTGGCAATTTATAGCAGATTCGATACCTAGAATCACAGTTCAAAGAACCACCTTACAGTCTTTGATGACATACTCTTATCCCTGTACTCCTCGTATAAAGGCCAATTCCTTCCTGTCCCATCTAACTACTAAATGTGTGTCCACATTACTTATTCTGGAATTTCACTGTATACAATATTTCTGACAATAAATGAGTCACCAGTGGGGCTATCATCTCGTGACTGAAGAAAGATAATACGAGAAATATACTTATACACTAATTTTATTCTAAGGCAACAAAGACTTTAAAGACAAGTCAGAGGTGTGTTCTTTAGCTTGGTACTCCCTACACCCTAGCACAGTACCTGGCACATGGTGGCTGCTCGGTGGGTTTATACGCACACCACGAAGGAAATTTTGAACTTGCCAGGGTTTTGCCTAGGCCCACTGTCATTTGAATGTTTAAAATAAGCAGTATTATTATTATTATAAGACTATTATTAGCTATTATTATAGCTTAGTCTTTAAGTCTTTAACACTAAGACGTGGGAAGCCCTTACAAGATGCTATGTATTTATTCAAACTCGCATTACTTCCTAATCTTCCCTTACATACTAGTCATCTCACCTGGCATTTGAGAAACAGATGAGTTCTAATTACAGTGTATTTCCCACTATCTACCTCCTGACATGAATTTTTTTTTTTTTTTAGGTTTAGTATCAAATATTTCATGGAAAAAGAAAATTCCTAGAACTCTCAGTTCTGGTCATTAAGCTTCATACCTCTCTTCACAAGCTTTAAACACGGTACAGGAGAAAAAGCATGGGATCTGGAGTCTGGATTCTAGTCCAGCTCTGCCACTTACCAGCCATGTGACTTGGGGCAAGTTCAGTTTCCTCATCTGTAAAATGGGGATACATTATCTCATTTAATACTCACAATAAACCCTGTAATGTATGTCAAAGTGTCTAGCACAGTGCCTGGCACATGGTAGGCATTCAGCAAATGTTAGTTCCCTTCCTCTTCCCTTCCTTAAGTTCTGAAAGACAATGTTCCAAATTATGCTTATACTGTATATTAGTTAAAAGGCATATAACATCCATAAATATATTTTCCCCTGGAGTTTCCCTTCTAACAAACCTGGGTAATAGAATGATTGAAACGTATGGCTCTTATCCCTTATTTGGTTTAAAAATATGCCTATTAAAAACTTCTAAAATGTATACTATATTATAGTCCTTGAAAGAATAAATCATTAAAAGATAATAAAAGTCCTTTTCAATGTTTATAATCATTTAGAATAGAACCTCAAAGGTGGAGAATCACAAGTAACCATATGATACAGTCTCATCAGACTGGTAATAAGAAAACTAACTGAAAAGCCTCACAAGTCAAAGAGGTGCTTGTTTCTTCCTAACAAAGAAAGAAATAAGAAACTCAGCCAAATGCCTATCTTGATAGTTTTCGAAGTGGAACAACTTATCCACATCCCAAATGGTGGTGATTTTGTTTGTTGATTTATCTTCTAATTGAGATCGCTGAGCACATTAACTGAATTGAGCACATTATCTGAATAAAAACATTTTTATAAATGGAGTTCCTGCCTTCATATGTCATTTTGCTAGGTGTCCTCATCCCAAATCTACCTAAGTAACAAGCAATAGAGCTAACTTTGAAGTCATACTGGTAAGCAGGGGACTTCTTTTCCACAGCTCCAAGAAGCTACTGACATCTTTACTTTTCTTTTTTTCATTCTCTCCCTCCCTTCCACTGTGCCAGGGCACACAATTTCCAAATCAGCCTTGTCCTTGCCTGGTGTCTCAAAACCTTTCCCTTCTCCACTGCTCTATTTTTTCCAGGAAAATTAAACTCGACATAAACACGACTATTAAAGCACTGAACATTTTCAAATTTGTTATAATAATTATAACACTTGGACCACAAAGAATTAAGTCATTAAGTATTTTTACTTTAAGTTACATATAAGGGAACTTCCTGAGTTGTTGAAGTGAAAATTTTAAGAGTCAAAAAAAAGTCTATGTAAAAGATGAGACATTATAAATATTGAAATGAAAAGTTCTATATATTATCAAATATATACTCTATTGCCCTAGGAGAGTAATAATAAATAGTCTAGAAAAAAATTCATTTTGACTACTTAAAATGATGCAAGCTTTATTTTGTATGTTTTCTAAGTAGCGTGTAGTATGTTGTGGTAACTCATCTAACATTAGCGTGAATTTACCTGGTGAATTTTGAGGAGCAATGTACTATGGTGTGAACAGAACCTGACAAGGTCTGTTCTTGAAGTCTGAAGGTCCAAACTGGTTCTCCACTTGTTAGCTTTGTGAGCTTGAGTGACTTATATACCATTCTGATCCACGTTTTTATATGAAAAATGAATATAATACTATCTGCTCTGAGTGCATCAGTAAAAATACATGAAAAGTGTTTCTCCTCTTGGGTATTTAAATATAGTTTCCTCAGTGAGGCCTGCCTGGATCCTTTGACCTATATTACCACTTCCTGTAGGTCTCTCACCATCTGATTGTTTGATGGCACTGACCACATTTGTATTTGTATTTATACTGTAACACTGCGATTTTTTTAAAGCTTATATAAATGCAAAGTATCATAATTATTTTATTAGGCAATATATTCATATAGGCAAATAAAACCGGGCAGAGTGAAACAATCATCCCAAAAAAATTTCATTGAATTTTTGTCAAAATAGTGGGAACATAGCACAATGGAAATTTCAATAAGCCTTCCACACAGATTTGGAGTTTTATTAAAACTTAAAGTAGATAAATGACTTTTTTCACTTCCAACATGATGATCACTTGCTTTGCTGGCAACTTTAAGAAACTGTTAAACCTGATCCAAACCTTTCTTTTCTGTGAAAATTCCCCAACAATAACCTTTCAAGTGCCCTCCTTTCACAAGGTGCCCTCCTTTCACAAGGTGAAATGTATCCTTATTCTCATGCATCAAATATTAAGTAAGATACTATTTTCCAAATTTGAATAAGTTGGAATATTTATTTTTAACAATTCAGAAATCTAGGCTGAATACAACATATTAGAGTTTTTTAGACTCAGAGACTAAAAAATATGGAATAAGGCTCTTAATATCAGCTTATGAATAAAGCCAAAAACTATTTCTAGCAAAACGTTAAACTATACCCAAAAGTCTCAATAATACAATTCTATAAACTATAGATATTCACTTTCCACATTTTATTCCATGATCCTATAAATCAATACTCCTAAAAACATTACCCATACCAGTCATTGTCAGGAACCTGATTTTGGTCTAGACAAGTTTTTCAAACTGTAAGTTTTAGACCATTAGTGGGTCACAAAATCAATTTCATGAGCAACAGAAAAAAACAGAAAAGTATACTACATCTCTACTATACGTAAAGATAAGCACTTAAAAAAAAAACAAAACCAACCAACCAAAAACACTGCAGGGCTTGAACTCATGACCCTGAGATCAAGACCTGAGCTGAGATCAAGAGTCAGAAACTTGGGGCGCCTGGGTGGCTCAGTCGTTAAGCGTCTGCCTTCGGCTCAGGGCGTGATCCCAGGGTCCTGGGATCGAGCCCCACATTAGGCTCCTCTGCTAGGAGCCTGCTCCTTCCTCTCCCACTCCCCCTACTTGTGTTCCCTCTCTCGCTGGCTGTCTCTATCTCTGTCAAATAAATAAATAAAATATTAAAAAAAAAAAAAGAGTCAGAAACTTAACTGACTGAGCTACCCAGGTGCCCCAAGATAAGCATTAGAGACAAACCAAAAGAGACTCTTAATCATAGGAAACAAACAGGGTTGCTGGAGGAGAGGGGTGTGAGGGTATGGGGTAACTGGGTGCTGGACATTAAGGAGGACATGTGATGTAATGAGCACTGGGTATGATATAAGACTGATGAATCACTGACCTCTACCTCTGAAACCAATAATTATGTTATTTATATATGTTAATTATATGTTAATTAATTGAACTTGAAAGAAAGGAGAAAAAAGAGAACTTGTTTTATGTATACACACACACACACACACACACACACACACACACACGGGGGTCATGATAAAAAAAAATGTGTACGCCAAAGATCTACATCAGTCCACCTGGTTCACCAATCCACACAGGTAGCTACTCTACTATTACTTCAAAACCGTCCCTTAAACACTGTGCTCTTTGGGCCCCTCGAAAAAAAAAAAGTGTTTTTCATTTTTAAACAGCATTTCAAAATAGAATTTTTTCTGTGAAAACTGATCAGATTTCTAAAAATAATAATTTCCAAAGCACAATGAGGTCCTGTGAAAAAAGCTGGACATTTTTTAGTTTTAGCATTTGGAAAATTTTAAATTGGAAGTAACTCATATATAAGCATTATGGATAAAACTGTGAAACAAAGCTCTTCAAGGACGGTGTATGTTCATTCTGTATACATAAATGTATAAACATGTTCACTTACAAGCAATGGTTAAAAAATATGCAGAGTTTTACCTTAAACTTTCATCTTTAAATATATTGTATATTTTCAAATCTTTTATTTTTTATTATAATTTTCTCTCATGGTTAGACATGAGAATTGGAATCGAAGGCTTAGTAAAGAAGGATATAAGCCAACTAATAATTTTTAGCAGATAAATAGATGCACAAAATGCCTTTTGCTTCTAGAATCACATTACATGCAGTATTTGAGATTAAGTCCATCTGTATCTTACAATAAACTTGTCATTTGAGAGTTTCTGCAATCTATAGCTTTTGTAAAATTTCACAAAAACTTTGAGAAAAATAATAGCGCATCAAGATAATTTTCAAAACGCTTTAATACAGGTTTCAGTTGCTCAAATCAATGGAATGTCCCCATCTAGGAGGTTTAGACCCACTAACTCTGAGAAGCTAAACTGTGGTGAAGCTGTTTACAATCATCCATTCTTCGTGAACTCAACTGCAAATTCAGAACCCGGCTAGAAGTGAGACACCACAGAAGAAACAATGCAACCCTAATACAGAACATTAGCAACTACGTCAGAATCATTACCTCTAATTAAGAAAACCAAACAACAGAAACATTACTGATCACAAATTTCAAGAACTGAGACTGGGAGGTGGAGGGGTGGGGGTAGGGTGACAACTTTCAGACGAGCACTTCCCTGAATGGGCGCTAGGGGGCACTGTGAGGCGCCAGTGCCCGAGAGCAAGCAAGGGTGCGGAAACCCTACAGCTCCACAGCCCCTCTCCCGGGGCACGTGCGGGGCGGTCGCAGCGGGAGGCTCGACCGTCCCACGTAGGCGTAGGCGGGACAGACGGCCGCGGAGTTCCGCTCGCCCAAGCGTTACAGGGTTCACAAAGCGGTCCCCCTCGTCAGGCAGATACTTACCTCGGGAGAAACGTTCAAGCAAGGCTTACGAGAAAAGCTATTCTGTGCAAGAGCGATCTTGGGGAGAGAGGCAGGGGCGAGCTAGTTAGCAGCTCTCAATCTGTCGGCCGCACTTGACAAAGCAGAAAGGAACTGACTAAATCACAGCATGACTCGGGGCTGACGTCAATGTGCAGCTCGCTTGGAGTTTAACTTTTCCACTTCCCTGCCGAACACGATTCCAGGAAATGTAGTGACGTCAGCCCTTTGAACTCGATTAGCTGAGGTGCAGACCATTGTAAATACAGGAGGAAAGAAACAAGTAGGCACGCAAACACCCCTAACACCCTGGGTTTTCCTGTGCTGTTTTGGAGCAACATTTGTACACAACAATGAAATCGAAGCTTAATTTTTTACAAGTTGAACAGTATGTATGTTTAACTTGTAGCTGCACTGGGTTTGCAACAGGTTGCAGATGAAGTAACAGCTTATTTTAGTAAAGCAGAACGGAGAGAGAGACAGGATTACTGCCTTGGCCAAATAAGCTATACGCTGAACAAAACAACACTTTCACTAAGATGCCTTCACAGAGTGTGCTGAACACATACAGATAGAGAAGAAAAGAAAGTTCTTACTCCTCAGCTGCTAGAAAATTAATATTTTTAAATACTCAGAGGTCCCTAAATTTTTTTAAACTTCAAGATGAAATTTTCAGAATTAATTTAAATCTCTCTTTAAAATTCTTACCTGTTTCATCTCCAGTTACAGCCATGATGGGCTTCTGCATACAGAACTGTCTTGTCTCCCCTATCACAGGTTGACATACAGTGTTCCAAACTAGCAAGCATGTGCAGGAGAAGTAGGAGTAACTGACATCACAATGACATCACTAGCCTATCACTGCCATCAATTTGCTTTGTCACAGAGGAGCTCAATGAAACCAAAGCCCTATAAAAGCCCTTCCTGTAATAAACCATATTAATGTTCTTGTTTCTCATTGTACATAGAAATCTGTTGAGATGGGCTCTGGCAAAAAAAAAAAAAATGTCTCATTAGCATTAAGTTACAAGACTGTTTCTCAAGGAGCAACTAACTTTTTTATTATTGTTCTCTCCAAGGTTTCTAAGATAAACCAAGTGGGCATAAACTCTGTGGTTTGTTTTTTTTTTTTTTATAACTTGCAGGAGAAAAAAATACATGGAGATTAAAACAACAACAAAAAACCTGACAATCAGCCCAGAAAAACATTGTGAAATACACAGAAATGTATTTCTTGAACACTTCTAAATTCATCAAGGAAGAAACACCCAGCCACCTTTGTTCACTTAACACAGTTCTATTTGCTGAACTATTTGCTACAGTGCCATAAAATCCAGCTCTTCCCAAGGTGACACAGAATTTGCTAATTTCACTTGAAAGGAATAAATACTGACATTTAAAAAATTCACTGTGCCAAATGTAGCAAGAACTACATAACATTCTTCCATAAATATTAGTTTGAACCATAGGAATTTGCTATTTGACCTTTTTGGCCCACACACACACAAAAAAGCAATTTCATGAGGCTCAATCTAATACATTATTTTACTAAATTAAAATCCCTTGAAAAGAATTTGGGGATTTTTAAAAAATTCATAAATAAATCACAATTACTACTAGTAAATTTTTTAAATGCCAAATGTTATTTGGATCACTTCAGTGCATGAAGAGCTGGATCGCTATAGGAAATTTAACAATGGCAAGGTTAGATAAAAAGTTAGCTCAGGTTCAACAGTGTAAAAGACCATAGCCTGAAAAAAGAAATGATTTGCATCTATCTAGCGCACAATAATAAGTGACATGACACGGACACCTTTTATCTTCACTGGTGGGCTGAGTAAATCCCATTCCCTTATATGATTAGAATTCAACCTAACCTTATGTCGATGATGTCGATGTGCATCTCCAGAGCACATGAACTGAAGATATCTGGCTAAGTAAGAAAGTCTGGAGATCAACCTAGACACCAATCCCAAACAGAGGCTCCATGATAGACTCTCTTCCATCCCAGCCACACCTAAGGGTTTGGGTCCAAGAGTACTAGTCAATTTTATTACCAATTTGAGAAAGTTCAAATTGGTTTTAATCTAATTTCTTTAAATTGGCACTTAGGTGTTCGATAAATATTAGTGTAGAAAAATGGTAGAGGAAGGAAAGGAAAGAGGGAAGTTGGTTGGTTGGTTGACTACTGCTCTTAGTGAAATTTTAATAAATTCCATGGACCAGATAAACCCAGTTAACCAGCATACAGAACTAATAACATTTTCACAGAAGAAGAGTATTTCACTTTCATTTAATAAATGGTTTTATTAAACATTTATCATACGCCAGGGACTGTGCTAGATACTAAGCATCTCTATCCAAACAGAAGTTACTATCTAGGCATGTCACACACACCCTAAGGAGGTACAGTAGGAACTGACAGGAGGTTATCTAAACCAGAGCTGCAGGATCAGGGAAGGCTTCCTGGAGGAAGTACTAAAACGAAGCCTGAATAATGCAAATGACTGACATAAGCATTCCTGTCAGGGCGAATGGCTAAGTGTGAGGCTCTAAAAAGGAAGAGAGGGTGTGGCATAGTACAGGAAATGAAGAAATCCAGCACAGAGCTGCATTACAAAAGAGGGAGAAGTTGAGAGGGACAAGGCTAGGAAAGGTGGCAAGGCCTAGATCAAGCAAACATTTGGGCTATGTTAAAGATTTTGAACTAAGGGACGCCTGGGTGGCTCAGTTGGTGAAGCGTCTCCTTTCAGCTCAGGTCATGATCCCAGTGTCCTGGTATCCTTGCTCAGGGGGGAGCCTGCTTCTCACTCTGCCTGCGGCTCCCCTCAGGTGTGCGCTCTCTTTCTCTCTCTGACAAATAAATAAAATCTTAAAAAAAAAAAAAGATTTTGGACTTTGTGTAATAAGTAAAAGGAATTCACTGAAGAAGTCTGAATAGGAGGCTGACATGATTAGATTTGAATTTTAGAAATACCACTCTGAACTGAGGAATTGAGAGTATAATGGAAAAAAGAAAATGTTGGAGGCAGAGACATTTGTTTTTAAGAAATATTAGTAGCTCCCAGAATCACTGGGAGGGATGAAGAAAGGAAGGGAGCCTGAACTTTCAGGAACAATTCTCAAAAAACCAGGCCAAGAAGGGATTTGCCACCTCTGGCATGATTAGGAAGATGAGAAAACTCCACAACTACCAGCTTCACGGCAGCCACCTGGCAGAGGAGGACAGGTTGGAGTGGATGGCAGCCAAGGTAGTATTAGACACCAGGAGTGGAGAGGAGTGGAAGGATGAGTAGTTTAGCTGGGAAAAAGAAGGGATGACACACAGGTTTCTAGCACGTTTCTAGTTTGAAGCAACAGGTTGGACAGAAGTCCATTACTGAAATAGGGTAAACAAAAGGGTGGGGAAAATGGATGTGACTTTGGACTTAAAGAATCAAAGAGATGTGCATGGGACCTCTAAGTAGCTAGCTGGAGTCAGGGGCATGGTCACAGTGCACTGATGCCATGGGTAGGGATAAGGTCATCCAGGGAGAGGGCTCTAGTCAGATGGAAGAGGGCCCAGGACACAATCTTGACAAACACCAGCTAACACTGAAGAGATGAGCAGAGGAAGATAGACCAACCAAGGAAACTGAAAGAGATGTAGGAGAGAGAGAGAAGAAAAAACTGACAAGAATATAGTACCATGATGGGAAGTGAAGGAAGCAGAAGTCAATAGCGTTAAATACTGCTGAGGGATCAATCAAGATAAGGACTGTGAACTCAAAAAGAAATCACTGTGACCTGTGAACGGAATGACAGGATGGAAGGTGATGGAGAGTAAGTAACACAAGAATGCCCAGTGACCCTGTATTTAACATAGATGTAGAGCTCCTATCACCATTATTTTAAGGAGAAGGGAAAAGGAAAGGAAAAGAAAAGGCAAGGAAAGGTAAAGATTAAAAGAAAACACAAGGAATCAGGATTAGAAGGGAAGAAACAAATACCTTACTTGTATTTGATATAAACATTCATATACCAACACAGATAGATTCACAAAGAATGAGCACATTCTTAGAAGTAATTTCAGTTTGGCAAGATCAATAAATAACTTTTTAACAAGTCAGTAATATTTCTCTACAGCAGCAACAACTAGAAAATGTATCGTTCATAATAGCAACAAAAACCTTCAAGCATTTAGGAACTAACTTAAAGAATATAAAGGACTTCCATGGAGAAAATTTTAAACTGTTAAAAGTTAAAATAAGATCTAAATAAATGAGGCATTCTACGCTTTGGAACAGGTCAATTTAATATTATAAGGACCTCAGTTCTTTCTCTCCCTTATACACTGTTCATAGGAATGGTGCAGCCACAATGGCAAATAGTATGGAGGTTCCTCAATAAGTTAAAAATAGAACTACCCTATGATTCAGCAATCGCACTACTGGGTATTTATCCAAAACAAAAACAAAAAAACAAAAAACAAAAAAACCCCAGAAACAGTAATTGAGAAGATATATGCAGCCCCATGTTCACTGCAGCATTATTTTCAATAGCCAAGATATGGAAGCAACCTGAGTGTCTACTGATAGATGAATGGATAAAGAAAATGCACTGAGTGCACACGCACACACACATTATTATTATTATACCATAAAAAAGAAGGAAATATTGCCACTTGTGACAACATGGATGGAACTTGAGGGCATTATGCTAAGTGAAGTGAGTCAGAGAAAAGATAAATACCATACGATGATATTTCCAAGTGGAATCCTCACCACCAACAACAAAAACCCCGGGACTCAGAGATACAGAGAACAGACAGGTGGCTCCCAGAGAAGGGAGAGAAAGAACTGAGGTGTTGGCAGAGAGGGAGTGTACAAAATGGAAAATGGGTGGTAATCAAAAGGTACAAACTTCCAGTCACAAAATAAGTCCTGGGATGTGGTGTACAGCATGGTGGCTAGTTAATAATGCTGTGCTGTCTGTTTGAAAGTCTCTAGGAGAGTAAGTCTTAAAAGTTCTCATCACAAGAAAAAACCAATTTGTAACTATGTGGTGGTGGATGTTAACTAGACTTATTGATTTATTGTGGTGATCACTTATTGCATCTAAATGAATGTCAAATCATTATGTTGTCCACTTGAAAATAATACAATTGTCGTATGCTAATTATATCTCAATTAAAAAAAAAAACTTGTTTCCCCTAAATTAATCTATACATTAAATGCAACCTCATTATTGGTTTTATTATTACATTGTTATTATTTAGAAACTTAAATTTATTCTAAATGCATATTCACATAAGCTAAATCAGCACTAAAATAATTTTTTTTTTAAAGATAAAAAAGGGAAACTTGTCCTATGAGATAACAAACCAGTATGGTACTGGCAAATAGAAAAGGAGACCAATACGGGGCACCTGGGTGGTACAGTCGGTTAAGTGTCCCACTCTTGGTTTCAGCTCAGATCATGATCTCAGGGTTGTGAGATCAAGCTCCGCATGGGGCTCTGTGCTCAGCACGGAGTCTATTTAAGACTCTCTCTCTCTCTACCCCTCCCTCCCACTCTCTCTCTTACTCTCTCTAAAATAAATAAATACTAAAAAAAAAAGAAAAGGAGACCAATAGTAGAGAATAGAGAGTTCTAAGACAGATCCAAGTGTACACGAGAATCTACTGTATAATTAAGACTGTCCATAAATTAATAGGGAAAGGACAAACCATGCGTAGAGGAAAACTCGCTCCATATGTGGAGAAAAATGAAAATGAATTCCCACCTAATACTATACACAGAGGTGAAATTCAGGTGGACTAAGGACAAAAATGTGAAAGGTAAAACTATAAAGCTAATATAATTACTATAAAAAATATCTTTGTAGAAGATATTTTAGAAGAAAATATCTTCTTTTAGAAGACAGAAGAAAAAGAGTGCCTAAATAAAATCCCACAAGCACAAAACTCATTAGCCTATTTTCTATGCAAAACATAAAAAATTTTTAAAGCTCTTCTGGTGAAAGTATCAGGTTTACAGTGGATTTTCCATATTAAAAAAAGATGAATTAGAAGAAATTATGATTCTTTATGGTTATTTATTTAGACATAGAGGGTTCATGAGAATCAGGGAAATAAAGCAGGTGGCTTTGATTTTACAACGAAAAGAAAACAAAGTATTAGGTAAGCCCTATAAATTTGTTTTACTCCATAAATGGAGTGGAACTACCACTCAGTTCTTCATACACTTTTATTATAGTCCAAATTAACCCCCAAAATACCTAAGAGTAAAGCTAATTAGCAAGAGATCTGTCAATTGGAATCTGCTTTTATCCATACCTTCATGACTTTTAAGTCAAAAGAACGAATATTATTCCTTTTAAAATTAGTGCTACATCAAACATCCTTAAGCAAATGCTAATAGGAATAGAGTTAACTGAAACATAAGGTTTTTGCAAGTTGTATTAAACCCATTATAGTTATTATGAGCGA
The DNA here is from genome assembly GCF_002007445.2 of Ailuropoda melanoleuca. Lineage (NCBI taxonomy): Eukaryota > Metazoa > Chordata > Mammalia > Carnivora > Ursidae > Ailuropoda > Ailuropoda melanoleuca. The sequence continues at coordinate 31,021,659 of NC_048232.1, read as the reverse complement.
AACTGAATGAAATTAAAATAACGTATAATTTGAATTTAATTGAAATCCTAGGTTACCCTAAGAGCTTAGGGTTACATCCCAAATGTTTTATTTTACTACTTCCATATGAAGTAGAATGGGTACCTGACATTTAAATAGTATATTTAAACGGTCTAGAGAAAAAATTGTTTTTAAACGAAATGTCTAGAAATTAGACTTGAGTGTAACATCTGGGGAAAATGCCCAATTCAGTGCACCACGCACTTGATATTTAAATCTTCATAGACTAGGTAATAAAAAAATTTGTATTAGGTACAACATTTACAATCCCCAAATGAAGATTATTTACTTAATTAAAAAATTCATTCACGTGTCCCAAGTCTTTTCCCCATCATGCTATTCGGAATGGAACCTTTCTTTAGAGCCAGTAAAACCTGCTAAAAAGTGAAAATCATATAATTTAACCTGTTGTTGTTGAATGTACTAAAATAGTTCTTCAAGCCTTTTAAAGTGCCTCCCCAATCTGCCTCCTGTATATTTCAGAAAACTATAAAATCACCATAACTGGTGTGATATAGTGATGCACAGGTATTGTAAATGTATTAGATTAATAAAATATACCTTGAACAACAACCTGGCTGCCTGGGACAAAGAACTGCTGTGTGCCATCAGCTGACTGTGCTGCGTACTGTACAATTGTAGCACCTGGCGGAGGAGCTCCTGAATTTGTCATTGTTAATGCCTGCAGTCCCTGAACACCATCAGATCCTGGGTTAGAAATCTGGATTGTTCCACCTTGGGCTATAGCAACTTAACAAAAAAAGAAAAGAAATATTAGAGAATTTCAAGATTTACTTGTAATAATCCCATATTGGAAGAATACACTAAGGGTCTGTTAATTACCAATGCTTCTCATTGTCAGTTTACCCTTATTTCTCTATGCTGAATTGATAAGGAGATCCTTCTTCATGGGACAACACTCTGAAAAAGCTCATGAACGCTTGAAAATATCTTATATTCAGAATTATTTGAAATACATAAAACCCATGGAGCTTTGCCTCTTCCTTGGTATCCATCCAGCTAAATTATTTAAGAGGAAGAGTGGAGATGAGGACAGGGAGGAAGACCAGCTTCTTGGTTTTCTCCATTCTCTCATGTTTTTAGTTATAGATAAGTAGCATTCTTCTAATATTTAACAGAAAGTAAAATTTCATCGAGCATCACAATTCCAATGAATTTATACCTTCATTCAGCTAACTACTTCTCTAATTTATCATCAAAAGAAAGTAGCTCTTAATGGAATATATATATTACCATATATTTTGGTTTTAAAGCTGAAGTCTACAAAACTGTAACCTTTACCATTTTGACTATGTCAGGAGAACCCTGAAATATAAAACATTAAGTTGCAAAGCATCTTAAAATATAAGTATTGAAAGAATTTGTGCTATAATATTTACCTCTACCAAGTGTCTTGAATAACTGCAGCTCAGGGCAACAAATAGGAGACAGACTTCCTCTAAACACTGGGACTTGCCAGTCATGTTTAAAAGTTAACATATTAACCAAAAGTTTCCCAAGAACAACTGATCAGATGTTTTGTTTTTAAATTTCACTCTAATAGACAAATAAGCACTGTTTAAAATATCTGAGAGTTCTGAACACTTTAACATAAATACTATGACTCTATGGTTTAAGTGGAACCAAAGGCTATGCTTTCAAAAAAAAAATCACATATAAACTAGTTCATTAGATTTACAATGAAGATAACGACACATCAGAATAACACTGCACCTGTAAATCAACGTAAATGCCTTACAGGAATGTTATAGTAGTGTGTCAAAATGGATGTTGAACACTTCCAGCTTATTCCCTAATGTTTTCAACGGTATCGAAGCAAAGGCCCATTTAGGTGAACATCTGATTTTATAAACCTGTCCAAACTACCTGGAAAGAGTAACAACAAATTCTTAGTTCCTTGACCTGAGGCCTAACACAGAAAGATGGGTTCACATTTTGAAAAAGATTTCTGCAAGCTGCATTCTCTGGGGTTTTGTTCTTTGACAGGCCACCATTAGGATAGGATTGATGGAAACTTGAGAATTAGTTACAGAATATATCAAGGATGCGAAATGTATGTAATATCAGTTTCTTTATCTGGCTCACGTAAAGGATCATATTCTGTACACATTTTAAAAACAAGGTTTCAGGGGCGCCTGGGTGGCACAGCGGTTAAGCGTCTGCCTTCGGCTCAGGGAGTGATCCCAGCGTTGTGGGATCGAGCCCCACATCAGGCTCCTACGCTATGAGCCTGCTTCTTCCTCTCCCACTCCCCCTGCTTGTGTTCCCTCTCTCGCTGGCTTGTCTCTATCTCTGTCGAATAAATAAATAAAATCTTTAAAAAAATAATAATAAATAAATAAATAAATAAATAAATAAATAAATAAATAAAAACAAGGTTTCAAGGGTCTCAGGATTCACCCTTTATAACACAAAAGGGTTTGGAAGAAACCTATGCCTACTTTCTTAAAAGAGAAGTATGAAAGAGAAGAGCTAGTGCTTCCTCAGATCTTCATGACTGACATGAATGTATTTCATATGTTATCATTTATGTGAATGTGTGTTTTCAGTGATAATGAGTTTAGTGTTACAGAAATAGTGCTTTAGAAGGAGCGGGCACAGGCAGTGTAACCACGATGTGGAAGAAGCACAGAGCCTAGCATATAGTAGGCACTCAATAAATGATGAATAAATGGCTATCATTTCCTCAAGACAGACTACACCATAAACAACTTAAGCCACTTGTGAATCTAGAAGAGTTAAATAAAGTATGGCTTCGAATTCTCATTACAGAACTTAATTTTCAATGCCAGTACAATTAACAAGCTGTGGGACTAGTAAGAAATCTGAGGTGAGAGTAGATGCTGCCAAGGATAAGAACATGAAATAGGTAGATAACAAAGACCCTTACTTTCTTTTCATATTTTCTTTTTTTCCACCTTTCATTTTTTTCAATAATGACTCCTCACAGTTCCAACCAAACTTCTTTGCTTTCACAACGTGAAAAGTTGATATATAAGGAATCTGTTCCTCTCATCATTTTATTTTCTGGTCAAGTCATTATATAATTAGTGGAAAACAAAAGCTAAACACACAGACACAGACACACACACACACACACACACAAGCTAGCTCTAGGGAAAAACATTTCTACAGATAAGTCTTGTACTTTAACCTAGATTGTATTTTTTATACCAAAGGCACTTTTAACTGTGGCATTATCAAATGACAGAGGACCTTCCCATTCAAAATGTTACCTCTCATTTGACAATAAACAAGATTTCCCAATGCTCCAGGATACCAGAATTAGGTCTTGTGTGTGTTTATGTGTGTGTATGTGTATTCAAGATTTGAAGAGGAAACTTTTCAGGTTACAAAATATTCAAGGACAGCAAAATATGTGTTTTCAGTAAACACATACCAAGATAAATTAAATAGTGGGAAAAAATTTTTTTTAAATTAGCTGAATGAGTTTAGTCACATCTTCCATTTTACCTAATTATTTTTAACTTATGGAAATTTGCTAGCAAACGTGAAAGTAGAAAGAATTTTGTGTCATCTATTTTCCTTGCCCACACATTCCCAACTTTTTTTTTTTTTTTTTTTGGCCTGGGGTATTTCAAAACAAATCCCAGACATTGTAACTAGCTAATCATTTTCAAATAAAACGATTGACCCATACAAAGGCCATTAGTAACCACTGAAGATAAAACACCTTTGTATTTCCTACCAATTTTACTTTGGGGACCTGGGCTCTATTAATGATTTCTTAGACTGACACATGCAACTGAGGCATGAAAGCTTATACCTATGGCCTCACTGCTGATCACAGTGAAGAGTCCACACTGGTCTGTGAAGACTGACTGGGACTCAAACCAAAGTAAAAGTGTTTTTATTTTAGATTATATATACTGATATTCCTCTTTTAAGTAATCTTTAATAACATTAATTTGATAAAATAATCTACATTGAATTAAAATTGAACAGCTAGATTATATAATCAATTAAATTCTACTTCAATGTCCTTTATTAATAGATTCAAGCCTGCAAGTATGTTACTGCTCATAATAATGGTGGGTAGAGGTTAAGCTCTGTTGTCCTAGTTGTTCTGGGAGTTAGCTAACTTTTTTATCCCTCTAAAGTCTCAGGTAAGCTATTCCCCATAACTAAATAGGTCACTCTTTACCCACAGGTTGAACGCTGGGCACACTGACCTTACGTTAAGAGTTTGTCTAGATAGAGTGTAATTCACTAATATACTAAGTATTTTTCTACTAAGTTGGTTTTAGTGGTTACACAAATGTCTCCATATACATCCTTATATAGTTATGGTATTTAGTTTCGAATCAGTATTAATTCAAGTATGGTTTCTCTATCTCCAACTTACCATACATCACAGTAACCAGGCTGATATCCTATCAACAAGTGTAGGCAATAAATTCTTTAAAAATTCCTAGTTTACAAAACCGTATTTTAAAAATCTGTTACGTCTACTCATCGCCATTGAGCACTCCTCTCCTACAGCTATTAACATCATAGAAGTAAGAAAATATGTGTGGGATGAAAATTCGAGAATTTTGGCAAAAAAATTTTTTAATTAAGAAAGCAGTATTTTAGGGGCGCCTGGGTGGCACAGCGGTTAAGCGTCTGCCTTCGGCTCAGGGCGTGATCCCGGTGTTATGGGATCGAGCCACGTCAGGCTCCTCCGCTGCGAGCCTGCTTCTTCCTCTCCCACTCCCCCTGCTTGCGTTCCCTCTCTCGCTGGCTGTCTCTATCTCTGTCAAATAAATAAATAAAATTTAAAAAAAAAATTAAAAAAAAAAGAAAGCAGTATTTTAAAGTCTTGTATGATCAATAAAGAAAGAAGAAGAGAAAGATAAGGGTGGAAAACTGGGAAAAAAAGAGTTTATGACTAAATGAGGAAAGAGTAGAATTTATTTAAATTAAGATTTCATCTGACTTTTCATTTGATACTAACATCTTTGTAATCCTAAACCTGTATATATGAGCTAATTCAAACACATAAACATATAAGTGTTTAATTAAAATTTAAAACCATCTTTATTCCAAATTGCAAAAAAAAAATTCATAAATAAAATTTCACTGAATTAACTTTATAAAAGAACAGCAGACCTTATGCCAGTGAATTCTCAGATTTAAATTTTAAAAAGTGAGCGCGGAACAGAACCTGTGACTACCTGTGCCTTACAAACCAAGACGTTCATACAGCTGAAGAGAGACTAAATAGCCTCTTGCTATAACAAGAATAGCAATACGAAGATTAAAAAGCCAGATTTACATTAAGCAGATACCTTCTATGTTTGCTTTGAAAGTTACCTTGGGAGAATGTAAGCAAAGTCACTACTAAGAATTATAAATGCAACTGCATTTACTTTAGAATGCGTACACCTTCCATGAAAATTCCTTTTATGGTGTTTATTCATAGGCGTCTCCTGAGAATTCTGAATTCTTTAAATAGCCCACAAAGTTCACATAGATCTCTTTTTATAATGGTGGATTTTGGATTGACCCACTTACCTTTAGCGTATAAGAATTCCAGTAAAGATGGGTTAACAGAGACTCATTCTAACAAGGTTCCTAGTAAAATTAAGTAGGGACAAGCAAAGAAACAAGGGACATTTAGAAAAAAAAAAAAATCTTAGGTGAAAGTCCTTAATTGGTAAGGGAAGAGGTCAGGTGTAGCAGACTGAGGGACCAAAAAAAAAACAACAAAAACAAAAAAACCAATTTTGTCTTTTTAATGAATTTAATGAATTAAGAAACTGCAATCATTTAAATTTCTTTACTTTTACTATGTTTATGAACTTCATTCCCATTTAATGCAGATCTTAAATGTCTTACACAACAAGTAACATTCCTTGCTAATTCTGAGATTATCTCAACTGCTATCTTTCAGAAATATTCTCTTGAAACAAAACAGATTTTCTTTGGCCAGAATGACTTAACTGGCCTACAGCAAACCTATCACTAAGATCTGTACTTCCAGTAAAGATTTTGCAAGTGTAGCTGACCTTCTTGGTGTTGCAATAATGAATCCCTGTCTATTTGGAGTTATTTTTACTACTCCCAGGGAGTAGACTATTCTTTCACTTCTTAGTTTCTGTGATTAAAAAAATAAGTTGAAAAAATAAGGCCAACTTCTGTCAAATATCTAACTTTTGACTATTAAAAATATAACTGCATATGAGAAAGCCTGAGTATACTCATTTTTATTTTATTTCTTCAACCTTGACAAAGTCCTTTAGTTTTCTGTTTTTAAGTCCAGCTAGCTCATTATACTAAATTAAAAAAAATAAGTAATCTAAAATATTTGGGGGGGAAAAAAAAAGCAAAGCCTGGGGGAAAGTCATCCATAAATAAAAGTTGAAGAAAGAATTAAACCTACAAAAACCCATTTTACAGTAAAAGATTATAAGAGGGTCTCAAAAATAGGTACATGCAAATAACCCAAAATAATCTCCAGAAATTCTAGTAAAACAACCTCCTCTAGTCTAGAAACCAAAGGACACCAGTAATTATTTCGTTTTCAAGATATCCAGGAACAACATTAAAGCGTTAATATCTGTTAAGATTCCTACTAAGAAATCTGATTAATGAAAACGGATCTTATATATGTGTAAATATACATTTACCCTCCAAAGTAAATGTCTTTTAAACACTTTAAATGTTAGTATTCACCTTTCAGAAGAATGAATTATCAACATAAGCAAGTATCACTAAATGTCTAAGAGATGCGTTTTTAGCAAAGGCAGTTATCACTTTTCATGAAGCAATAAAAAGGGAAATTTCTAGCTGCAGAGAGCACATATAAAATAATCACAATCATACCTGCCAGGATCATATTGTATGGGTCTAAATTAAGAAACCTCAATAAGAGACAGTCCATGACCTCTAATGTGGCAAACAGATAAACATCTAACCTCTAAACTTTCGATTTGCTGTTCTCAACCGTAACTCTTGACTCCACTTCCACCACCCCGCACCCACTGTGATGGCAGTCTTCTGCCAGGACCCTGCTGCAAGTGTGTGCGTTCAGAGCACAAGAAATACAGGCTTCGTTGCTACCTCAAGGGAAAGTTCTCGTATGAGTCACTGCCTTACATTTCTGTCTTGTGTCAAAAGTACCATGTCTGTTTTCTACCACTTTTCCCTGTTATTTCTTTTTGTCCTCATACTAACGCCAAAGTTTGGCAATTTTAGTATTATTCCCCCTTCAAAGACCCAGAGATGGGAAAACAAAGCTCCTCTATCTGATCCAGATAGTGAATGGCAGGATCCGGAGCCTTCCCCACATCATCTCTAGCTTCAACATTCTCTCAACCCCATGTTTTCACAATTTCAAATTTTCAACTAATAACCTAGGCAAAACAATCTACAGCATCCCCTTCCACATCACTCGTAAAGAGATCACCACTTCTGTAAGTTCGTAAGCAGGGTCAAGATATGCCAAAGAAATGTTTAAGATGAAATCATCTTAGATCACCCCCCAAACTTTAAGATGTCTTAGCATTATTTCGCCAGTAATTTCCAACCTTTTCCCTATCACACCACAAATAGGAAATGATAGCATGGGCACAGCCCACTGCTCAAGACCAGACCTGAACAACCAGGAGTTCCCAGCAGTTCCAAGCTCTGCCCAGCCACTCCAGGCACTGAGGCCACCAGGCTCTCACACTCCTGCACCTCTGTGCTGCCCTGCAAGGGGCGCTCACACTCCTGCACCTCTGTGCTGCCCTGCAGAAACATGCCAGCAGGCAAGCTCTGATTTACACTTCTAAAACCCCCACCATACATTCCTACTGGGCCAGACAAAAAGGTATATGACTCAAGTAATAAAAAAATTACAGTGAAACCGCAAGGTCTAACTCTTTACAGAGACAGTGGGGAGTCTCCTTTTCCTAACACTGACTTTGGACATGTCCACTCAGCACCCCATAGAGACTGTGGACAAATTATACCCCAATTCTGCTAGGTATCATGGTTAAAGCTACCTTAAGAACCAGAATTGTCAAATGAGAATTAGTTTAATACTGCAAATCTACCACCACCAAAATAAAAAGCTCTAAAAAACTAATGACTAAAATCTTCCCATATATTAAAGAGTAACTTTTGCTTTAACAGCCACATCTTAAAGACTCTTGAGAGTTTTTCTAGGTATTACTATTTTTTTTAAGGGAAAGCAGAAAACATATCTAAAATCTTACCATCGTATTTAAACCAACAAAGTACTTAATACCACACATATTCCATTACCGAAGTAGTTTTTTTTTTTTAATATTTTTTCTGTCCTTTTTCTGGCTTTTCTTCCCCCTTTTTGCTTTTCTTCCTAGCTCTTGTTTTTTACTAACGCATTTTTATGTATACCAAATGTACCTATTTAAGAAAAAAAATCAGTGCTTTAAGTAGAGCAAAAAGCACAGGATTAACAGCCCATTAAAATGCACAAGACTAAATGCGAACGTATCTGTTTATTTACAGCTTTTGATGTTTAAAATTTCAAATAAAATGATCTGTCCAATTGCTGTAGTTTAAAAAAATAAATAGTTTTTCCATTCTCTTCTAGAAAAGCTGCAGCACAAATTAACAAAGAGTAGTGAAAACATAATTACATTTAAAACATAATTTAGGAAACATATGTACCTCTTTTAGATTAGTAGGCATAATATGTAATTGTTGGTAACAAAAGCCAACAAGAATGAAATACAGACATTCATATCTTATGTTTGCATGCATCTTATAAAGACAACAAAAAACAATAAGTTTTAAATTTTTACGAGACATGAATATAACCATATAAATAGGCAAACCCTCCCTTTATTTACCCCCAATTTTTCTTCTATATTCAGTAAAAATATTTTTACTTTTTCAAAAGTATAGGACAGCTGTCAGTACAAATCTCTCACTTCTTTAACATGTACTTTTCATTCTATGATACACACAGTTTAGATATTACGATGCATTTTAAAATGGAACAATTGAATGCCAAACCCAAGTTCTTTCAACGTAACTAGAGAAGACTTAAAGCTAGCACTGTATCATAGCGAATTGCAGCATACATACTGTATTGCCCCGTGCTAGTCTGATATATGCTAGTCGGTACTGCCATGGTAGCGATGTTAGGTGGCGTTCCTTCTTCCTCTGATTTTTCTTCTTCAATCTTGGGAACACCAGGCACATCAGAGGAAAGTTCATTCAGTATTTTTCTAAAACATAATTTGACAACAGAAATAATCAAGATATACGAATGAAATTTAAAACAGAAAATCTATAATGGCAGAATTGGTTTGATACATAATTATTCTCCCTTTTCGGAAAAGGTATCATTACAGTAGGAACCTTAAATAACTTACCTATAAGAGGGTCTTCGTGAAAGGATTTCTCTACGTTTATGAGAATCAATTACACCTTCTGATTCTGCAGACTCATCTGTCTCTGCAATTGTTGCTACCTATAATACAAAAGTTTCTGAAATGCATCATAAAATATATTGCTCTCCTTCATTCAAAAAAAGGTACTTAAGGGTCTATGTGTGCAGCACTAAGCTGGGTGCTGGGTAAGTGTCCAGCAACAGAACACATTGAACCCGCACTACTGCAGCTCACACCTGGCTTAGGATAGGGAGCAAAGACACAAAGACACACACATTTCAGTGGTAGAGCAGGTATGTGTAGAAAGGAAAGGTTGGGATAATAAACACTACAGAAACGCAAATAAAAGTGGTTGGCATGGCAGGTGAAGCTTCACAGGAAAGGACTATATATAAGATACCTAAGATTTAAGATCTCCACCCTAAACCTACTCTTAGAAATGCACTGGGGATTAAGTGAGCTAGTGACAGAGGCAGAATAAAGCATCTCGACTTCACTGCCCTCTACACAATACCACAGCCAACGTGAGCCGGTCTTCAAACTAAACATTAAATAGGTTCAAAGAAGCAAACAAGTAAACAAGCCTGATAAAAGTCAGGGTTTATAGGACAAGAAGTAGGGTGGGGCTTGATGGTAGTAAGTCTTGAAGGTCAAAATAAGGAATTTCTCCTTAAAAGAAAGATCAGAGTTTTAAGCATGATTTCATTTTTCAAGTCACATAATCACAGGATTTTAAGGAAATGAATCTCTACAATAACATGATAGCTCTCTATATTTTGCCATTATCATTCAGGGCCTAGGGTAGTTCTGAGCTTATAAAACTCACTTTTCTTAATATTACAATTACAGGAGAATTTGATTTGGGCAAAATCAAAAGAACTTGTTTAAATGTCAACAATGCAAGCAGGAATCTATACTTCTTAAAGCACACTGATGTACATAATCTTCACTTACACATATGACCATGCATCTCTGGTCATGGACACCCTACACATAAGCACAGGCACCAATGAATAGAACTTAGAAACAATGTTGTTGCAATCAACAATCATATATCACTACCAAACATTTATCACTTTACACTGGGCTTCCACACATCTCTCATATACTCATAACGAACCCCATATGTGAGGTAGGATACTATTCTACCCACTTTAGAAAGGTGAAAGCTGAAGTTCATGCACACAGATTAAGTGACGACCGTTGTTCAGCAAGCAGGAATTCTAAGACAAGATCCACTGGCACTTACCTCTACAAGATAATTAAATCACCTACTTAACAAAATCCAAAAAAGCCTACTGAATATAATACTTCTACTAGCAGTCAAAAACATCTACAGCACAAATATCTGCACCCCAATAAAAGTCCTAATTCAAAAAGGAGAGTGTGGGTGCCTGAGTGGCACGGTGGTTAAGCGTCTGCCTTCGGCTCAGGGCGTGATCCCGGCGTTATGGGATCGAGCCCCACATCAGGCTCCTCCGATATGAGCCTGCTCCTTCCTCTCCCACTCCCCCTGCTTGTGTTCCCTCTCTCACTGGCTGTCTCTATCTCTGTCAAATAAATAAATAAAATCTTTAAAAAAAAACAAAAAACAAAAAGGAGAGTGGAAGGATTTTTCTTGTTCTATAATTAGGGTCAGAAAGAGTCAGAAACTCTCGGAATCAAGAGTCATTATGGGAAAAAGAGACAATGCTAAGAATGATTCTCACTCTTTGAAAAGATACCTGTGCAGCAAAACTAACTAAGCTTTTAATGCATGTGGATTTATTACTTCAAATATCATGTTGCAACCTTATTCTGCAATAAACCATACTCAAATATGCAAGGGACAAGACTGATTATGTGTGCACATCTATGTTTTCTTCACCGATCTTTTTGTCATCAACTATGTTCAGATAATTTCAATATGTAAAGGATAACAACTGACCTAAAAAAAGAACAGAAATAAATTCAATAACCAAGAAAAGTATGCTTTAAAAAATGCATACTTACACCTATCAGAATGGCTAAAATCAACAATAGAAGAAACAACAAATGTTGACAAGGATGTGGAGAAAAAGGAACCGTGGTGCACTGTTGGTGTGAATACAAGCTGGGGTGGTCACCCCAGAAAACAGTGTAGAGGTCCCCTACAATCCAGCAATCACACTACTGGATGTTTACCCAAAGAATATAAAACACTAATTCAAAGGGATACATGCACCCCTATGTTTATAGCAGCATTATTTACAATAGCCAAATTGTGGAAGCAGCCCAAGTGTCCATCAAGTGATGAATGGATAAAGATGTGGTATATATACAAATGGAATATTATTCAACCATAAAAAGAATGAAACCTTGCCATTTGCAACAACATGGATAGAGCTAGGGAGTATAATACTGGTAATCTAAATAAGTCAGTCGGAGAAAGACCAATACGACGTCACTTCACTCACGTGAAATTTATGAAACAAAAGAAGCAAAGGGAAAAAAAGAGAGAGAGAGACAAACCAAGACACAGACTCTTAACTATAGAGAACAACTGCTGGTTACCACAGGGGAGGTAGGTGGGGAGATGGGTGAAATAGGTGATGGGGATTAAGGAGGGCACTTGCTGTAATGAGCACCAGGTGATGTATGGAAGTGCTGAATCACTAATTTTACACCTGAAACCAATATTATACTGTATGTTAACTAACTGGAATTAAAATTAAAACTTTAAAAATTCATACTTAATCTACGTCTATTGATGCAAAAAAAAGTTTTACCTTCAAGAAATGTTAAGGATTTGTGATCAACTCTAATAATAAATTTAAAAACATATCTCTGGATCACAACCATAATAACCATGTCTACAAAAAGCAAGGTTTTATCTGAGAGGGACCAAGGTGACTGTAATATCCCATGTTTCCTACAAGTTGCGGATATTGAATAAAAAATAAACTTAAACTTCCACCTACTTACTAATGTGAGTATATGAAAACAGTAATCTTTATACACTGTGTTTATCAGACATCTTCAAAGAATCCTCAAAATATTTTTAAGTACCACTGGAGAGCTTGGCTAAATAAATCTGGGTTTGAGCACGGAGCAATGACTCAAAGAATTACTCATCTGGTAATTACTCATCCTGTAAATTAAGAGGTAACAACAAAACTGCAACTCTTAAGTCAAATCTATGTATCTATGTAGCAGGGCACAATGCACTTCACATAGGAAAAGGAAATTCCTCCAAATTTCTAATAAAAAGGCGAGCATACACAAAGGAAAAGATGATAGATGAATTAATATAAGGAAAAAAAAAAAACCTGAAGAAAGTCAAAGACAAATCACACAGGCAGGAAGCTGACCTGAACAGTTTGTATTTGTGGCGACTGAATAACCAACGGCTGTGGTGTCTGAATCACTCCCTGCACATGTACGGTCTGGCCCGAAGGTAACTGTACGAGAGTTACAGCTGGGGAGCCTCTTCCGGTGCCTGATCCAGCTACAGAAACCTGCAAAAATGATCATCATTGAGGATTAAGGCTGGCCAATTTTCTGTTTTTTGGTTTTTTTTTTAAAGAAAGACCATTCACTGTTTATGAGTGGCCATTTTGTCCTTTCTTTCTCCTGCTTCTAAGCAATGACAAGCACAGTGGGGTACTTACCATTAGGAGGTGGTTACTGTCCTGGAACAGTCATTCTCTGATGTGATAGATATTAAAGAACCCATGCTCCACACTTTCGGTTCCCATGCTTCGATGGCTAAGAATGTTCCAAGCGCAAAGTTCTAAAGCAGTTAAACTACCTCACTACGACCTCACGACTATTAACAGTGAACCCTTGTTTAGGCCAGGGGATAAACTGCCCTCTCCAACTTCCTGACAGAAATGGGAGACAGAACTTAAATATGCTGAATTATTTTTTAATAAAAGAAACGTTTGAAATAGGATATTCTGGTACTACTCCAGATGCAAGCTCATGCCTTGTCTCTATACTAATGAAAATCACAGTTACTTTTATGCCCCCATAATCACAAAAAAGGCACAGGCCAGAGGAATTCCAGGACTTCTCATGCCCTTAGTGTGTCTGATCCAGAGACAGTGCATGCCTTCATCTGGGATGTCCCTCTTACAGTTTTCCTCCCCACTACCTCCAGCATCTACAGAAAGGGCCAAAACCATTGCTTATTTGCACAAAGAAAATACAACCATCTCCCAGTACCCCTGAATGCTTTCAACAGAGATCCCTACCAGCAGAACACAGTACTTCCACTGCCCCCCACCCCCGGATTCAAAACCTGCCAAGCTTTCTAATTAGTCAACAACTCAATCCTATAGGCAGGCCAGTTTAATTTTAGAAACTTTGCCTCATTTTACTACCTCACTTACTCTTCATTATGACTTACTGGAAGAAGCAAAGACGTCGGAAATGAAATAAGTGAAATAAGTTACCAGTTTCTCCCAGGCGTGGCAGAACCACAAGACCTAAAATAAACTTCGAAGGAAGCCTCTGCATAGGGTCTCACTTTAAGAAACACCAATGATTTCCAATCTACTTATACTTTAAAACAATTATTAAAAACTGGGCTTATAACAAATAATTATAAGATTTATTTATAAGATCATTTCCTTAGAAAGCAAACTTCTTTGGTAATCCAAAAGTAAAAATCTTTCATTCATGAAAGAGAACCTATGTGATGAGTATTGTACTAGGTGCACTGGGTAGAAAGTAAAATTGATAAAACTAACACCTAAGAAACAATAGCACACCAAGCAGTATAAAACAAACTGCTCCATTGTGAGGCCAGGAAAGTCATGGGAGTACAGAACAGAAAGATCAGAATGGGTCTGAACAATAAGTGCAGGCTTTGTGCAGAAGCCACAACTTGAGCTAGGCCTGCATAATAACAGAAAAGGGCAGAGACACCCAACATAAAGCCCAAGGGGCACGTTCAGCCTACCTGCCCCTGGAGTATTATTGTCTACCTTAGATTTTAGGGGAAAGAAAAAGATTACATCATAGTAGAACAAATACATTTAACAACCAGAAGTTTAAAAAAACCAAAAAAAACAATGGAAGGATTTATTCTAGAAGTGACAAAGCAGCATAAAAGATAAATCCATATGAATAATAAAAAGGCATCCACCTCTTTGTGGAACAATTACCAAAAGGTACTCCTTCTGCCACACAAATAATTCTCAAACTTTTTAGTCTCTCAGGACACCTTTACACTCTTAAAAATTACTGATTGACTCAAAGAGCTCTTGTTTATGTGATTTATATCCAGTCGGATGCTGTAAATGTCTAACAATCAGTGCTGGGGAACGGAGAACCTTGATTTGAAACGTTTACTGATTTCTGTAATGCGAAACTCAGACTATGGCAGATTTCAAGTTGCCAACAGATGACACTGAACACAAAGTTGGAAAAAGATGCAGGCAATTGGCTCTCACAAGCCAGCTCCAGCATACCACTAGTTATATGTATCAATATTAACCATATTAGAAATTAAAACTGAAAAATTTTTATACCTTAAAAAGTAATTCCAATACATGCTAACATAAATAGCATTTTATTAAAAATAATTACATTCTCCAAAACAAAAAAATTAGTGACCAGAGTATCAATGTTTTATTATTTTTACAAATTCTTTTAATGTCTGGTTTAATTGAAATCAGCTAAATTCTCATACCTACTTGTGCACTGTATCTGTTGCAATATTTTAGTTGATACATGAAGAAAATCTGGACCTCACACAGATATACCATTGGAAAATGAAGAGTATTATAATAGCTCTTTCCAAAAACCATTGATATTATTCTCTGTTACTACACCAAAATTCAACACATGGTTGTTTCATAAAGATCAGTTGCAACGTGGAATCTGAATCAGTTATATTAAAATCCATCGACAATCCTGCACTTTGAACGGATCCCATGCATGATTCTGTAACATCATTCAGTAGTTATTTGGAAAATATCAGCTCACTGAATTAAGCAGATTTCCCAAATGCTGACATATTTCATGATACTTTATCAGAAAACCTCGCTCATTAAAATCAACATCAATCTCATCAGAACACTATAAATAGTGAAAAGCTATCAAGCTCACAATGGCAGATACAGGATTTCCAAAATTCAAAACTTCTCCCTAAAAGCTTGAACTTTTATCATAGACAATAACCACTGTCAACTGTTTTCCTTGAAGTGACAAGCTTACTTCATTTACTTTTAAGAAACTGTTTTCCAAACGGTCAAATTTGAAGAGCCATAGTTTGGCTATTGGCTATTCTTTTAGGGAAAACTGATGTCCTGTGGAAAAAAAACCCAGCTAGTTCATTTCACCACTCAAACAATTACACAAATGTTTTTCTTCAGGAACACCCTCAGTCTTTACTACACAGCAGAAATGCTTTCAGTAAACATACAAATTTCATAACACAGAATATTAAAACAACATGTACTCAAGGGTCAAGGTTTGATACAATTGGTAATATTTACTGCTCCATCAGGGTATTTTATATGAAACTGACTTTTTTTTTTTTAAGATTTTTTATTTATTTATTTGACAGAGACAGCCAGCGAGAGAAGGAACACAAGCAGGGGGAGTGGGAGAGGAAGAAGCAGGCTCCCAGTGGAGGAGCCCTACATGGGGCTCGATCCCAGAACGTCGGGATCACGCCCTGAGCCGAAGGCAGACGCCCAACGACTGCGCCACCCAGGCGCCCCGCGACTTTTTTTTTCTTTTTAACTGCAAATGAATGGCAGTGAAGAATACAATGATTACTGGTATAGTTTGATGCCACTGACTTGATTCATGCTAAGGTACCAATAGCTTTACTCCCACCCTCTCCTGTTTTTATACCATCCGTGTAAATATCATTACAGAGAAAAAGGAAAATAAATCTTAGCATGATTATGAAAACAGTCCTCCCAAACCTCCTGAAGGTCTCCTCAGAGTCCTCCCGAGGGTTCTGCACACATTCTGAAAACTGCTGCTCTATCCCAATGTAGCCCTTAGGCCCCAGCTCACAGCGTAAAGAACTGAGCATTGAAGCAGGCTGTGATTTCGACTACAGCACAGCAGCACAGCCAGAACCACCATACCCACACCCCTGAGAGACAGTCCGTGAGTCAGAGACTGTGTGAAATAGAACATGAATTATACCCAAGAGTACTACATGTATTACAGACTGCACCTGTGGATTGATATGGTGGATCGTGCCCACATTCATCTTCTGTGGGGAAATACCCCAGCTTTAAATACATTAGATATTCTAAAGAACTGAACAACTCAAGAAAGATCTGTGAGGTCTTGGTAAATATAACTCATGCTTTAAGTTGCTTTAATGACCTTTCAAGTATAATTTTCAAGATTTTAAATTATTAAATAATCACTCTATCAAAATGGCTTAGTGTCAAGGATACCTGCTGTGGAAAAGGAGCTGTAGCCACTAATACAAAACTGTACTCCTAGAATTCTGGAGGTAAGTTATAGGAATTCTATAACTACAATGAAATTTCTCTACGTCCAAACTCTGGACAGTGCAAAAGCTCATGAGACAACTCTTTGTTAAACTGTGGAAATACAGGCTGAGACCCTGCACAAGTGACATACTCTGGAGAATTCAGATGTATCCTTAAAAACAAAAAACAAAAAACCCTTAGATCTAGAGACATTCTATATTCAGACATTCTATTCTCACCGGTTTTGCCAAAACTGGTGACTAGTAATAAGCCTATCACTGTACCGGTAGAGTTAACAGGCTAAACTTTACTGTTGTTCATTTAAAAAGAAAAAAAATTCATGTGGCTCCCTACCTTTAGCATCTCAGTATTATTATTATTCTGAGCACATGGGCCGCAATGGAATCTCCAGCATCCTTGAAGTATGGTGTTGTACACAGATGGCATAGAAGGAACACTGGCAATGACTCAAGAACGTGCATGGAGGCTCCAAAGCCAAAAGTGGGTAAAGAAAGAAGCATCTTTTTGTTTTGTGTAAGGTGGCAGATGCAGTTTTAGGTAGGCTAGATTGAAAGCAATGGTAGGGTAACTAGGTGGAAATGTTAATAAGGAGAATTATTTGACTGATGCTTTAGAGCTAGAAAACAAAGATCTGAGAAATACTAAGGGCAATCTATTAAGAGTATTATAATCACTTTATTCCTAATGTGCAAACAGAATTCTAAAGAAGCTCTGGAAAAAGAAGAGAACAATTTTTCCTAAAAGACACTAGAATAGGGACGCAAACTTCAGTTCATCTTAACTAAAATATGCATACTACAGGCAGAAATAAATACTTCTTATAAACATCAAATAGTCATTCCAAGACTTAATATGCAAAAATACATCACAAAAATAGGTCACACTTATTAATTAACTCATTCTTTTATTCTCTCAACAAATATGTATCAGGAGCCTGCTGTGTGGACCAGTCTAGACAATAGGGACGTAGCAGTGAACAAGAAAAGTTTCTGCTCTCCTCAATCAGAAAGAGACAAAAAACAGATGAAGACAAATACATCATTTTTGGTGGTGTTAAATTCTTAAAAGAAAAATGAGGCAACGTAAGGGATCAGAGTTACAAGGCAGGAGTAGTGTGGAAGGCTAATCAAAATACACCTGTTGTGGAAAGCTTCTCAGAGGAGGAAATGTTGGCATAAAAGCCTAACTGAAGAGAGGGAGAAGGCCATAGGAAGATCTGTGAGTATATTCATCACTTTCCAACAATCACGTAGGCAGCTGCTCAAAAAACAAAAAAAAAATTTCATAATTTTTACACCTCTTTTTATGAGGCTCTAAAAGCGTGTAGAATGAACTCGTAGTAGACATTAATTTACCTTTTCTTCCAGATCCCCTGAATAATCCTCGTCTACAGGATGCCTGAAACATAGATTATGCTGATGCCACCACATCCACCAACAACCCCACTATAGATACTAGTTAATCTGAAGTTAGAATGATGCAATTGACTGCCTTACTTGGCTTTGCAATAAAAAAATAAAAAAAATAAAACCCTTATAATGACACCTGTAACTGGGAAAACCTCACAATGTTGTAAGACAGCACTTGATTTGCACCTAGTAGACCACCTCCAATCCGTAGCTAGGTTCCCTTATGATGGGGTTTATGATGTCACAGCACAGCGGCAAATGTCACAGAGCTACTGGGCCTGCATTCAAGACAGTTAATAAAGGATGAAAAAAAATGTGAACTCACAATATAGCAGATTTCACTATCAATTCTGCTCCTGAGAAATAAAATCTATACCTTACCTATGTTAATTTTAAGGACTACAATTAAAATCCACTAATACTCTAAGCAAGAAGCTGGAAAACTATCTTGATTTCTGTGTATTAAGACAAGATTCTTTTTTTTTTTTTAAAGATTTATTTATTTATTTATTTATTAGGCAGAGAGAGACCGCCAGCGAGAGAAGGAACACAAGCAGGGGGAGTGGGAGAGGAAGAAGCAGGCTCCTAGTGGAGGAGCCTGATGTGGGGCTCGATCCCAGAACACTGGGATCACGCCCTGAGCTGAAGGCAGACGCTTATCGACTGAGCCACCCAGGCGCCCCCTAAGACAAGATTCTTAAAAGAGTCTGTTTCTTCTGTGAGAAAAAAAAAGTGTTTACAGAATATTTCAAATATTTTAAGGTGAAAACAGGAAAATAATGACAGTGAACACTTGAATAAAGATGCAAAATATTTCATTTTTTTAAAGCTGTGCTTAATTGCACTAAATGAAGACAACACAAAATGAAAAACATAGAGTTGGTCTCATTTTAGTGTCTTTGTTTCCCATTGAGTTTTTTTAAGTGTGGCTAACAGATTGCAAAATTCAGTGCAGTTAAATTTTACTTAATTTTATGCGCGTCTGGGTGGCTCAGTAGGTTAAGCACCTGCCTTCGGGTCAGGTCATGATCCTAGGGTCCTGGGATAGAGTGCCACATCAGGCACCCCACTCAGTGGGGAGTCTGCTACTCCCCCTCTCTCTCCCGCTTCTCCTCCCCCTGCTCATGCTCTCTCGCTCTCTCTCAAATGAATAAATTAAATTTAAAAAGATTTTTTTACCTAATTTTACCTTGATAATTTCAGTTGAAAATATTTATTAATAACAGAGTTAGCCACATAAAACTCATATTTTTATATCTGTGTTAAAATTCTAAAGAGAACTATATGGGAATGCTGTTGCCTCACATGCTTTTTGTACATGTAGAGCATAAACAAATACCGTCTGAAATCTATAACCTAAATAAAATGAGAAGGGGGAAGTGGATCACTGTTTCTGGTATTGTAAATATAAATGGCTGAACAGTAAATGTTTTTTAAAAAATTCTCTTGTGGGGTGCCTGGGTGGCTCAGTTGGTTAAGCGTCTGCCTTCAGCTCAGGTCATGATCCCAGGGTACGAGGACTGAGCCTCACATGGGGCTGCCTGCTCCCTCAGAAAGTCTGCTTCTCCTTCTCCCTCTGCCCCTCCCCCACTCATGCTCCGCTCTCAGTCTCTCTCTAATAAATAAAAGCTTTAAAAAAATTCTTGAAAGCGAAACAAATAACAAAATTAAATCATTCTTAATTATACAGTCTACTTTCATTATATTTCCAATAAGCAGTTATGATCTTTTGAGGACAAATTAAAATTAGGGGTTCTTTATCCGTTGAAAAACAATGCTCTGGCTGATTTGTTTTTCCTACCCAATCTGTATAGTATCCTTAGTTTCCTATTTGTAGCAGTTGGAACATCATTTTATATTCTAACCAATATGTGTTTCATTCATCATAATATATATATATTTTTTAAAGATTTATTTATTTGACAGAGAGAGAGACAGCCAGAGAGAGAGGGAACACAAGCAGGAGGAGTGGGAGAGGAAGAAGCAGGCTCATAGCAGAGGAGCCTGATGTGGGGCTCGATCCCAGAATGCCGGGATCATGCCCTGAGCCAGAGGCAGACGCTTAACGACTGAGCCACCCAGGCACCCCCATTTATCATAATTTATTTTAAAAGTACTACGAAAATGAATATTATCTTTGTAGATATGTAAAATTCTTTTAACCCCAGAACTTTTAAATATCACTCCTGTACTTGGTTTCAGTAAGGCTGACACTAAAATTGGTCATAATTACTAGCCAGATGCAAGTAATAAGTGCACAAAGTGAAGTTGCAGGGAGATTCTAAGCCCAAAAGGGCACGTATCCAGCAGATTTCTTATATGAACAAACAGTAAATGTTAAAACTACTCTTAACAATAATATAGATCATTTCTAATAATCAATAATCAATAAGAAATGTATATGCCAAAAGCCAGAAACCACAAAATGAATGCCTAAAACCACGTATTAGCCAAGCTTCATGTTAATCTTTATTTCCGAGCAAAAAACTCTATATAAGAATGTCTATGAAGCAAACTTCAATTCACTTGAATTATTTTATTTCTTCTACCAGTAACTTTGTGTAAGTCCTAGAGAGTACTGAGCTGGCAAAAACAAAAATCAGAAAACAAACAAAAACACCTAAAAACCTTAAGAATTACAATAATAGGGGCACCTGGCTGGCTCATGTGGAAGAATGTGTGACTTTCGATCTTGGGGTCATGGATTTGAGGCTTACATTGGGTACAGAAATTACTTAAAATATAAATAAGTAAACTTCTTATAAAATGGTTATACTAAATAAAATGTGGTATATACATACAAAGGAAAATTATTCACCCTTACAAAGGAAAAAAAATCCTACCATGGACTATGACATGGACAAATCTTGAGGACATTATGCTAAGTGAAATAAGCCCGTCAAAAAAAGACAGATACTGATGCATCACCTTATATGAAGTATCTAGAAGTAGTTAAGTTCACAGAAACAGAAGGTAGAATGGTAGTTAGCAGGGCTGAAGGCAAGGGTAATAAGAAAGTTTTTGTTTAATGGATATAGAGCTTTAGATTCGCAAGAGGAAGATGTTCTGGAGATCTGTTTCACAACAACGTATTATTAACACCACCCAACTGTACACTTAAACCTGTTAAGACTGTAGATTTTATGTATTTTTTTTTACCACAAACAAAAAATAGTAATAACTATGGCCCCATATTTGGTGGATATAATAATTAACTGGCTTGTCAGGAAAACACTCAATAAATTGATTTTATCAAAGGCAATGGGACTGATTTCTTCATTATCTTATAAAACATAATTCTAAAGCTCTGGGTGCTCTCATAGTCTTGGCCCCAGAGTGATGGTTCAACACATAGAATGGTAACTGATGCCAGAAATTATATGGAAACAACTACTAATACATCAAAATGGATAACATTTAAATTTTCTATGCTCTTCACATACCCCAGATCAGAAGCTGAGTTGGGATCTAAATATGGAACTATCTTAATCTGCCACTGAATAATGAAGGAGTAACAGTTATACAGTACATATACAATATGTATATGTACATAGATACACACACATATACATATGTCCATACGCAGTGCTCTACAGTAACAATATATAACATACTTATTATTATTTTCAATTATTATGGAATTTCCAAGGTAATGCCCTCTATATGGTCTGGTTCCACACTGAGTACCCTACGCATTATAAGTAATAAAGAATAGAGTGCTTAATTAAATCTAAAGCCAGATCTCCTGGGTTCTAATTTCAGCCTTGCCTCTCACTAGCTGTGTGACCAACAAGTTATTCATTCAGTCTCTCTATACCTTATTTTCCACAACTGCTAAGGAGAAAGCAAGCAGTACCTACCTACAGAGTTGTTGTGAGGACAGAGTCAAAGTGGCTGGCACATACTGAGTATTCAATACTCACTTTTGTTATTTTTGTTATTGTTGCATTTAAGTAATTTAGTCAAGATTTTGGAATTTAAACAATTTACACATATTAATCCTTTGATTTGGAAAGGTTAAAATACTTTTTAATGTCTTCCTCAAAATTCAGGTGGGGAAAGAAGAATCAAGGTTCACAAAAAACTAAGTCAAAATCTGAATCAGTAACAAAACATGGCTAGACTAAACTGCATCCTTAAGTTTTTTCAGTTTCAGTCCAAAGGTCAGAGTTCATACACAGGCAAGTCTGAGAATTTTGCTCCTAAAAAAGCATTATAATGAAACTTGGTCTTAACATGAAATCTAAAATCTAGTAATAAATTATATTTTAGATTTTTGGAGCCAAAATGGCATAAAGAAACTCTTGCAGTGTTTTAAAATCCCTTTAAAAGAAATCCAAAGTACAAAAATTTAGGAGCATAAAATATACCATTTAAAATAAGTTCATAGCATCATATCAGAATGTTGCTTATAAAACAACTATGAATTTTTTTTAAGATTTTATTTTTTTATTTATTCGTGTAAGACAGAGAGAGAGAGGGAGGCAGAGGGAGAAGCAGACTCCCCGCAGAGCCGATGTGGGACTCTATCCCAGGATCCTAGTATCATGACCTGAGCCAAGACAGACGCTTAACCAACTAACTACCCAGACACCGGTATCTTTCTTTTTCTATACCCTCTGGAGGTCTATTTAAGCAAAATAAGTCGATTTATATTACTTTCAAATGAATTCCTAAAACAACATATTTTTAAACCAGCATAAGCCACTTCATCTTAAAGCCTAATTGCAACCACTGACCTAACTGCTACATTCTAACCATTTGAGGCCAGTTAGTAGAATGATAAAAGCAAACAATTACTGCACATTGACCTTGTGCCAAGCACTGTACTTGCACTTCACACATCATCTCCTTTATCTTAATCTATGAGGATGGAAGAATTCAGTTTATTAACTTAAAACTATATATAAATATTAGGAAAATAATTTTGAGGGGACCAGGGTGGCTCAGTCGGTTGAGTGACTGACTCTTGATTTTGGCTCGGGTCATGATCTCAGGGTCGTAGGATTGGGTCCCACGTCAGGCTCCGTGCTCAGCAGGGAGTCTGCTTGGGGTTCTCTCTCTCCCTCTCCCTCTGCTCCCCCCCACTGCATTCTCTTTCTTTAAAATAAATAAATATTTTTGGGGCGCCTGGGTGGCACAGTGGTTAAGCGTCTGCCTTCGGCTCAGGGCGTGATCCCGGCTTTATGGGATCAAGCCCCACATCAGGCTCCTCCGCTTCTTCCTCTCCCATTCCCCCTGCTTGTGTTCCCTCTCTCGCTGGCTGTCTCTCTGTCAAATAAATAAATAAAATCTTTAAAAATAAATAAATAAAATAAAATAAAATAAATAAATATTTTTTAAAAAATAATTTTGTCTTTAGTGTTAAAATATAGTACAAAAAATACTTTGCACCACTACTTTCAAGTAAATAAACTACATTTAATTCACACTGTGTATATGTATGTTTACATTAAGACTCTTTTTCCTTATACCAAGTACAAAGCAGTAAACAAGCCCTTAAAAAAGGGAAAACCAGAAAGTTCTAATAAGGACCTAAGGAGACCAGCTTATACAAGCAATACCTATCATAGTGTATTAACATATCTGATATCAAATATATAACCATTATTTTTTTAAAAAGTATTTATTATCTGCCGAAATAGAAGTCTACTGCTGTATATAGAACATACCTATTTGAAGGTAATTTTTTTCCTGAACTATTTCTGCTTCCATCATCTTTATCTGATAGTATGTCTACTTAACACATTCACTACCGTAAGCAGATTTTTCTCTCCCATGTCTTTTTGGAGAACACTAGAGGTTTCTCTCTGCCAGGGCTCAGAAAACTCACATTTCTGAAGAACACTATTAAGATGTTATCATAATTAATCAATGAAGTGAAAATTTCCAAAAGCCTCTGTGTTTTGTAATTCCTCTAACAAATGTAATTCTTTTAACAGCTTGGGGTTTACAAAGCTTGTAATAACTTTAAAAATTAAAATCAGGCAAAGTAACCTCTGAATATTATTCAAAGAACAAACTACAAAAATTAACATTCTTTTTCTTCAAATTTCAATGTCTAGTCTACTCTTTTCGTTCTTTTTTTTCATTACTGTAGTAAATAAAATGTAGAATAAAATTTACCACCTTAAACCATCTTTTAGTTTATAGTTCAGTAGTAAGTATATTCACACTGTTGTGAAACAGATTATTCAGAACATTTTCATCTTGCAAATCTGAAACTCTATGTCCCTTAAACAACAGCTCCCCTATAAATCTTTCCCTTAGACTATTCTTTTACTAGAAAAAAAAAATCAAAGAGAAAAGGGTAAAAAGAATAACTATGTTTATACTCAGTTGTTTTCCCATTATTGCTAGTGACAAATCACCTCTCTCTCTATGGAGAACTTGGAACATCAAACAAAAGGTATCCAAACCTCATAGAAAATCATTATAAACGACAGAAAATCTTTAACAATCTCTCCAACACTAAAACTAATTCCTATGCATTTTTTCTGATTATAGTATAAAAACAAAATCTTTTTCTGAAAGTTGACTGATTGCTTTATATATGCTTAAATTATCTTTGAAATATCAAATTTTATTAAAAGTAGTATCATTAAGATGAAAACAGTGCATTCTAAAGCCAAAAACTAACCTTTAAAGAAATGTGCTGGCTATTAGATACAAAATTACAAATACAAGTATAGATAATATAACACATTCTTGTTCAAATTAAACAAAATGATCCCTACTATTAGCAGTTCACAAATTACTTTTAACTTAGGTCCCTCAAACCCTGAATTACTTTCAAGAATGAATTACATTTTAAAACAGCATCTTTTCTTGAATTAGTTGACTAAAGAACATCATACAACACAGATTTAGCATTTACTGAAAAAAATTCAGTTTTACTTTTTCTTCCAACTTTTGTTCATTTTTAGAGAGAATTCTAAATGAAGTAAAATATCATATAAAAAAATTAAAGCAATGAGAAAGAGCCAGAGGAAGGAATACATAAAAATAAGGAGCAACAGCAAGTCAATACTGAAATGAAAATTTTTACCTCCAAATCTTAAGAGGAACATTTTCCTCCTTCAGTAAGAGTCACTCAAGTAAGGAAATTAGTATGTTGAAGTTGAAAAACAAGATTCAATTGAACACTAAGCTTAAATTAGATCTATTTAGCTGACAGTAAATACACCAAATCAACCTAACATAATGCAGACCATCTTTAATACACAAATATGATGTTGCTGACCCATTATCAATAGCAAATGTTCCATTTGTTTTGTTTTCTGATAGCCATCCACATCCTTCCTGGTCCTACTTAGGACCAAGAAGATGGATTTTTGGCACAGCCAGCCAAGGCAATGAGAAATGTCATTCTAATTTCCCACCAGATTGAAACAGAAAACACAGAACTCATACATTAAAACGTATCCTTTGTTAAATCATTCCTGCTTCAATCCCTCGCCGCGTGCCAGGGCAGCTTTACTCTGAGGTGCTCCTCTACATAATGTTTGCATTTAGAACAGACAGGATGAGGAAGGAGATTAGCAGAGTATAATCCCTGAACAACATTCCCAAGTAGTTTTATCTGTTCCCTATAGTCTCCTTGTTTCCAAAAATACACAGGTCCATGGGAAGGTTAAGTTTTATACTAGAACGAATTCTCTTGAGGCACTGTGCTGACCTTGATGATCTCCGGAGCTTCCTTCAAGCTCTAGGACTCCTGTGATTCCGCTCCTTTCACCTCTGCTGACACCTAGAGAACTGGTCATTTATAAAAAGAGTTATTCAGCTTTCAGAGTTGAGGTGCTGAACTCAGGCCCATAGGCTTCATCAGCAGCTAGAAGGAATGAAGCTCTGGAAAGCTAGTTTTAAAGCACATCCTTTCCAGGGACTCCATGTGGATAACCTCACCTATTCAGATCTTCATGGCGACATTAATAATCCCCAAGAGACCTCCAACAAGAAAAGTTCAGGGTGTCCTCACTCTTGCTTTCAGAGTAGATTACACATTTGTGAGACAAATGCGGAAATGTGAATAAGAAATGCATATCAATGCGAGGAATTATGCTTTATTTTATTAGGTATATGACAGTGACATTTGGTTACATAAAAAAATGTCCATAATCTTTTACAAGTTGCATACCCAGAAGTAAGTAGGAGTAAAATGACATGATGTCTGAGATCTGCAGAAATGCTTAAAATACTTCAACAAAAAGAAAAAAAAAAAAAAGAGTATAGATGAGGCTACGAAATCTTAGTAATTATCAAGTTAATGTATATATAAATTTATATACATAGCAGCATTATTCTACCTTGTATATGTTTGAAATCTTACATTTTAAAACAAAGTTTAACTTCCCATTACCCATTTAAAGATTCTATTATTTCCAGAGGATATGTGGCTATTTTAAAACTACTTGTATATACAGCAAGATATATATATATATAGTAATTTTGCTTTTCACCATTTTGGCTTTTGGACAGGGTTTTCTCCTGGCTTGGTTATTTAAAATAAACTCTCCAACTTATTACCAAGAGTTTTCCAGGAGCAGAGGGGGATGGAAATGGAAACTAGTTTTACATAGCAACACATACACTTAACAAACAAGAAAGCAGCTTCAATTAAAAATAAATCAACATAAAAAATATCTCAGGCAAGAAGAAAGCCAACTCACAATTTAGCCTCAATTATTTGCCACCCCCAGGATCTGTTTATGGCAACTCCTGCTTTCAGCTCTTTGACATTATCACCACTGTGACTTCTATTTACTTTTGACTACAGGTAGAAGGGAAAGATTCCATTTATATCTGGGTAGTTATAAAACAGAAAAACTGGAAACTGAAAACTCTAGCCTCCCTTGGTGCACACGAAGGCCTGAGGGCCAAGAGCAGGCTCAAGTTGCCATATCTTCCTGAATGTGATGATTTTCAGAGCAACCCTGTTGGGCAGAAGCTTTGGAAAGCCCATGGTACTCAAAACTACTACCATCCAGTGACCAGATGCAAAGGATCAAACTGACTGAATCTTCTGGTCACACCTTTTGTTCCCACACTAGTTAACGATAATTTGACCATGTAAAAAGGAAATTGTTATAAATTCCTATCTATTCCAAATAGTCCTCTTTGAAAAAAAATGAAACAAGCAGCAAGTATACAAGGACATCAGGAATTATTTAGAAGAGTCAGTCACTTTTAGCATACATTATAGGTTTAATAAAGATTTCAATCTGATTTCATAATCCTATCATATATCACATCATATGAAAACTCACAAATGAACAGCTTCAGGCATCACAAGAACCTAATGGTTTAGAATCCAATTATGTTTAGAAAATTCTGGCTGCTAAGAATTGTGTCCTAATTCTTCAAAAAATCATGATCCTTGCATGGCATAGAGGACAACTCTTAGTTAACCAAAGTAATCAATGAATCCAGCACACAGATTACTTCTTAATCTCTCAACATTCCTAATCTGTGAAAGATAAAAACCATAGTTTATTCTTTGATCAGATCTTTAAGACATATAGAAAATACCATAGCAAGGCCATGAACTTGCTATCCAGATTTAATGAATACCAACATTTGATTAGCTGAGAAAACCACAGGTTTTTTCCTAAATCTGATTCAGCCTTCTCGCGTCTCTCTCTCTCCTTCCATTTTCCTCAAGACACTCCATTTTGCCACACCCCTGTCCTCACCCCTTTGTCTCACAGACTCATCTTTCTCTATTACTTTACGGAAAAATTCTTGAAGACTCTATACTTCCAATTTCTACCTCCTCTTCCTCTTATTTCTTCTTTAATCTATGAAAACCTAGTTTCTATTCACTGGACTCCTATTCAATTCCAAACTCTCATAAATCCAAGGTTAGTTTTCAGACTTCATATTACTTGAACTCTTTAGCACCTTCCGACTGACGCTTACAGAGCTGGGTGTCACCTAGGCTGAAGGTCCTCAGGATTGCAAATTATCACTTTTATTTTTTTTAATTTTTTTTATTTACCTTTTTTTTTTTAAAGATTTTATTTATTTATTTGACAGAGAGCTAGAGAGAGAGCACAAGTAGGCAGAGCAGCAGGCAGAAGGAGAGGGAGAAGCAGGCTCTCTGCTGAGCAGGAAGCCTGAAGTGGGGCTCGATCCCAGGACCCTGGGATCATGACCTGAGCCGAAGGGAGACACTTAACCGACTGAGCCACCCAGGTGCCCCGCAAATTATCATTTTTAGACAATGGAGATGTATTGTTTTGACTGTGCAGGCCTAGAAGAGGGAGGGAAGGCTATGTGAGGGTCAGTGAGCCAGGACCTAAAGGGAGGTCCTGGAGACAAAAGGAAGATTTGCTTTCAACTACCACTTTGGCAAAGAAGGGCAGAATTATAGGTCAGGAATCATAGTGATAAAAATTCAAGAAGATCACAAATTTATGAAAAAATGTATGTGTATTGTATTCCTTTCATAAAGACCCGAAGACTAAAAGATATATAGCAAAATGTTAACAATGATGAAATCTCTGGGTGTTAAGATTATGGATAGTTTTTCATTTCTTCTTTATAATAATATATATTTTGTTCATTTTCTACAATTAACATACATTTTTTTAATAAGAAAAGGGCTGCCCCCCCCCTTTAAATAGCAAAAGGTCTGCATCCCTCCCTGTATTCCAGGGTAACAAAGAAGGGTGTTGCCAGGGAGATGCAGCTCCACAGAACACTTGTGAGAAAACCCCCGGGGAGCGGGTAGGTGTTAGGAGCTTGAAGGAGGAAAGAAAAGCAGGCTGGGTGCTTGGGGCCCAGTCTTGGGAAAGAAGAGACCTCAAAGGAACCAGTCTGGTCTGAAACAACCCAAGAAGTACCTGGTGTTCCCCCTGGACCTCCAGTCAGCCATCCGGGTCTATCCTCCCTTCAAGATACTACGAAAATCTCACCACTGCACTGTATCCCACACTACCATAACTCCACACAAAAGGTGTCTCCACTACTGACTGGTTGACTTCCAACCCAACCTCCAAACAGTCCACACAAATATAAGTGTTCTAAATGCAGGGAACGTTGTGCTTCAAGAATATTTAGAATCCAGGATACTCTACACTCTCAAATGTATACAACCTCTGCTTATGTTTACCTGGTCAACTTCCCAGCCCAGACGCTAGGCTCCAGTTAGCCTCTCTACCCATAGTTCCCTGACACCATGTACACTCTCTGGCTTTGTGCCTCTGTAGACACTCTTCCCCGACCGAGAATATGCTTCCCTATCCTTGTCCACATGGCAAACTCCTATTCACCTTTACATCTAGCTCAAAAGCAAAATCTTCCATAAAGTATTCCTAGTCACCTGGCTGCTCCCTCCTCTGTAGGCCTTAGTCATTTTGTACCTAACATTTTAAAGCACTTCTTATACTATTGGAGCTATCATTCAAATACCTGTCTTCCCTACTAAACCATGAGATATTGAAAGCCAAAAACTACAGTTCCCCATGTATCTAAATAGTGCCGAAAGCCAGAGGTACTCAAAAAATATTTGATGAAATAAGAAAATGAATGTGGTTGTTTTTACTACATATTTTTATAGATATCTCAGAAATAAATTTTAGAAGCTAAAAACCAAGCACTCACTCATTCTGGTGGTCTCTAAATGAAACCAGTTCAAAGACCTAACTAAAAAGAAAGTGGAGGCCAAACCAAATAAATACCAAGCAAATATAAGAGTTCTGTCGTATTTCCAGCTAAGAATCTAAGACTATACCAACGTGGAATTACCAACCTTCTGAAACAACAATTTGAAGATTACATACTGTGGGCAGGTTTTTGTTTTTCCTTTTGCATAGTGGTTGTGGTGGAGGGAGCACTGCAAAGTGTCCATTACAAAGTAACTAAAATATGTATCTTCTCTTTGAAATCTAATTAGTAAGAATGGCTGATAACCAGGGAACAGGGGAAACTTAAGATCAACTTTAAGAAAACAGAATCTGCACATACTTATTTCCATATAGTTTAACTTTCATTAGTGCCTGCCTATTGCCTATATTAAATTTACCTGAGCTAAAGTAGGGATTGAATTTTGATCAGTCTGGGTCTGCATATGAGCAGATTCGCTCTCTGCCACAGAATCTGTTACACTTCCATCCTGATGAGATTCAATTGTTTCCATGGTCATTTGTCTGAAAAGATAATAAAAAAGAAGTATTAAGGCCCTATCTGAAAGATTTCTCTGCTTTTACCTGGTTTTCTGATATTCATTTCTGTCATCAATTGTACTACCTTGTTTTTCAAGAAATAGGTTCAGTGGCAGAGTCCTAACTCTCCAAACTAACTCTGCTCACTGGATAGGAACATTACCATTGCAGGAAGCACTGCAAAATGTTTTACGGGAATTAACTTATTAAAAAAAATGGTAATCTTATAATAAAGTCTCTTTGACAATTTTTTTAAGCCCTCCAGTATAAATGAGTGAAAAAAGTAGGTTTCCTATTTTACAGCAAGTGTAAATATTCTATGACTCTCAAGGCCTAAGGTACCTGATTCATAATATACAGTATCAAAGAACTTCCCCATAGTCTAAGTGCACTATAATATAAAGATGTGTCTAGCTTTGCCAGCACTAACCAGTTTCTGATAAACAAGCCTCTCAAATTGAATCATGCAGAGTTGACCACATGTCCTACAGCTTCCCATTTCATTAAAGAGGAGAATCAAATTTTTCCAGAAAAGTTTTGACAGAATTTTATCTATGATAACCATTAAAGTTAATGATTTCTATTTCTATATAGAAGATAAACCATATAATAAATTTTATCCTACTAGAAGAAAAACCAACTACAAACAAAATAAATTAAACAAAACCAAATATTAAAAACTTACAGGAACTATTCTCCCTGCTGTTACACATCTTTTCAACTGTCAATGATACAATGTGTTTTTCTCACTTTAGTAGCTAAATATATAGCCAAAAAGTAAGCAAGCCACTTAAAACTTTGAATGAAAATATCCAAATCCTTTTTCCAGATTTAGTGACCAGATCCTACAAATCTTTCAACAATGTCTGGCACTTTAGTACCTTCATTATCTGAATCCAAACCTTCCACTCACTCTCAAACCCATCTGTACTACACTTAAGTTACTTCTCACTATTGAAAATCATTTCAAAACTTATAACTAAACATGACAATTTAGAGCAATTATAAAAGATAAAAATCTAGTCTACAATGAAAACATGTCTTTCCCTTACTATTCCCCAGTTCCTTTATCTCTCAGCTCTTATTTTCCAGAACAGCCTAGGCAAGTATAGATCACCCTGCATAAACTTTTTGCATAAACCATAAAATAAAAATTGCATAAACCAATTCTTCTAGCTCTACATTTGCTTATGTGAACAGTTCCCAAGAGAATACCTCAACACATTTAGTTCTGCAGGTTATGAAAAGGTATCATCTAAAAAAGAGGGTGAGGGAAACACTTAGTGAAAAAGTTCTAGATATCCAGGGTTAAAAGGTTTTCTTTCCTGCAGAACTTCTCAGAAGTCTGAATATGCTAGTGTGCCTTCAGAAGGTGGAGGGCGCAAATCCAATAGGCAGCATTTTCCAAAAGTATCTGACTACCAAAAATTCTTTTCCCACAAGGCATGTCCTAAAAGTAGTGTTCTGAAAACAACTTGAGTTGTTTTCTTACACCGTTTAAAGTTCTCTTAAGGGCTCTGCCAAGAGCCTGAGTCTCAACTCAAACACTATAGGCTAGAAGGCCTTCCCCACTAAACTATTCATTTTAGGAACATTTATTTAGCACCATCTACATGACATGCCCCCAAAATATAAAAGTGGGTAAACTGTAGCCCTTGCCCTGAAGGAATTCCTTCATTAATTGGTCCTTGGACAACCTCTATCAGAAGTAACTAATGTACTTGTTGGGGGCAGGGAGCAGATTCCCAGGCTCAACCCCAAATCTACTGAATCAATTTTCTGGGGCATCTAATTTTTTTTTTTATATCTAAGAGGTTCTGATGCATATTAAAATTTAGGAAAAAACTTAGCTTATTGGTAAATTCTATCAGGTAGACCCATAAGGAACACATGTAAAGTAACTTCTTAAATTGTGTAAAGGATGTTATGTATAAAATACTTCAGGAAACATAGGAAGTAATGATTACACCTGCCTGAGGATGCAGTCAAATAAACATATACTGAACAATGAGAAGACTTTCACCACATAGAAGAGGGAAAAAGAACTATGAGAAGAAGGAAAGTACAGAATGTGGCTGGAAAACGGAATAGTAGATTACGGTAGACAATCTAGGGGCCAGGGGAGCCTATTCAGATCAGTGAGGAGGAGGCAAAGCAGGTCTGGTAGGAGTAGGGCTAGAAAGGTCGGATGGAACCAAAGAAGAGCTTTTAAAGCTCTAGAGAGAGGGGGCCTAGGTGACTCAGTCGGTTGGGCATCTGACTCTTGGTTTTAGCTCTGGTCATGATCTCAGGGTCCTGAGATCGAGCCTTGTGTCGGGGTCCCAGCTGAGCAGGAAGTCCGCTTCCCCCTCTCCCCCTGTCCGTCCCCCTGCTCTCTCTCTCCCTCTCACTCTAAAATAAATAAATCTTTAATAAATAAATAAAGCTGTAGAGATTAAAAAAAAAATCCACCTCACTCAGATGCCTCCTCTATTCTAGGTCCTTCAGTGTGTATTTTGTCAATCTCTACAGTATAACATTTCAACTATTTGATAGCCATGTAGAATTCAGTCAATGACTCAACAATAAGCCAGTTACCTGTTAATAGGCAAAACAAATGGCCTAAAGCCCATATACTAAAACTTCTAAAACAAAGAGAACCTCTCCTAGTCCATACTTTAAACCCATTCATTCTTATTTCAAATACAATTCTCATTTATCTGGTTTCTAAATATATTAGATATAAGACGTAACAGCTGACAATGGCAGGTACGGAGGGAGAACAATATAAAATATAACAAGCAGATCAAGAATCCCAAGTGTGTGGCAATTTGGGTCCATGCAGGGTAAAGCTGCCAAGTTCTTTACATTCAAGAAATTGAAAAATATGAGTTAAAATTCAGTAATGATATTTATAATAACTATCCTGAGTCATCAACTCAAGGTTAATTATACTCAGTATACTTTAAGAGGGATACACATAATAGAATGTGTAATATTCTTAAAACTTTCACCAGAAAGACTTTCACCAAAAAAAACCTCTAATGCTTAAAAAGGTCACCCTAAGCTAGGACACATTTTTTTGAGGGTATAATAAAAGACTTCATAAGTTATTAACATTTCAAAATGTTTCACACATGAAAGTATTTTGTCAGGCATTTTCTCCTCGGTACTTCCCACGGTCCAACCCTTCGTCCTTTCCCTTCTTCAACCTACATATTCCAGCTTCTTCAATCCTATATGCAGATGACGAATCCCAAGTCTGTATTTGTGCACACTCCCCACCTATGAAGCATCTCAATCTAGTTTTCAGATGCCTGTTCCTTCCCTTCTATTTCTTCTTTTATTCAAGAGCATCACTACCCACTCAAGCACCAAAGCAACAAACTACAAGCATGTGTCTATATGTGAGTTGGTACCAGATTAGCGACAAAAACCCACAGAGCTAAGTATCAGCCAAATCAGGATGCCATGACGCCTGGAGCCTCCTAGTAAAGAAAGGCAGAAATGGAAGGTCAGCGGTCACCCCCCATTCATCCTCCCTGTCACATGTGGTACCATCTACTAGAACCTCCAATCCCAACACTGGACCAAGCTGCTGAGGAGCTGCTACTCCTCACAATTGCTGCCATCTATTCTAAAGACTACACATCACACTTGGCCTCCCTGTAAGCCACAACTAAACCGTGATGCCCCTTCATACATGTCAGAATCACATCCATTAACACCTCACATTCCTACCTCCCCAGTCACTGTCAAAGATGTAAGCTCCTCCCATACTTCATTGCCCCTCTCATAACTAGTCCTTCCTTTCCCCCCATAATTCATTTGCTTACTCCTACACCTATTCTCCTTCCAAGCCCTTGCAACATGCTATCTGGAACTTCCACCCCCCACCCCAGCCTCTCAACAGACAGCAGCTTGTCTTCCCATACCTAATCAGAATCAGAATGTTGACCTGGCATCCCCTTGATTACCACTACTATTTTTCAGCTGTTCCTCCTCTGTGCCTTTGTAGAAACCCCTATTCCATTGAGACCCAAAGTTATCGGGTGTATCATCCTATATTCATCCATATGATAATAATTTTCTACTCACATCCAGGATGTAAACTGAAGACTCTGGCACTTAACTTAAAAGCTTTCCTCTCCGGAGCGCCTGGATGGCTCAGTCAGTGAAGCATCTGACTCTTGATTTTGGCTCAGGTCATGATCTCAGGGTTGTGAGACTGAGCCCTGCTTTGGTCTCCACCCTCAGCGGGGAGTCTACTTGAGATTATCTCCCTTTCTTTCCCTCTATCAGTCCCTCCCACCGCCCACCGCCACTCATGCACACATGCTCTCTCTCTCTCAAATAAATAAATCTTAAAAAAAAAAAAAAAAAAAGCTTTCCTCTCCACTATTCTGTGATGTTCAACACTCAAAGGAAGGACCCCTGCCTCACCCTGATGCCTCAGTCCAAGACTTTCTCTACTCCACCACAGCCATCTACTTAGCTGGTCATACACTGGACCTACTCCATGTCCCAAGCTGCTCCACCTCTGGAATAATTAATTCTGACATCCCACTCTGACTATAATATCCTGTCCTCCCAACTTACACCCACCCTTGATTACTCCCATCACACCTGTTGTTCCATGACATCTCCAGACCACTTTCTTTCCAACAGCATCCCATTTTCTTCATAACCCATCCTATTCAGCTTAGAATCCATGGTTTCTCATTTTAATTATCATTCCCAATACTCTAAATTCTCTTGTCCCTTATCTGCATAGTAAATACCAACCTCAGATAAAACTAAGTCTACCTCCTCTACGCCTTCACCAAGGCTGATCAACAATACTGAATAAAATTATAAAACAGCATTATTAAGGCTATTGAGTTCATGGTTTTTAACCTCAAATAGGCAGCAATCTTACTGTTTCCCTGGTGAACTTACTCTTCCATTCTCTACAACTCTTACCAATTTTTCTCCCTCTTCTCAAATCTCTGAGCTCACCTACTACCTACGCTCAACGTATAGCCTCCTGTTCAGATTTGAACTCCCTCAATTTCCTGCCACCAAATCAACAAACCCACTTACATCTACACCCACCATTTTACCTTGCCTCCTGCCTCCCCACTCGTAAATTCTTTTATCTGTGCTTTGGATCCCTATTCAAGGGGAACTACATTATCATTTACCCTCCCTCCTCTCCAATGGTTTCCTCTTATCAAGATTTAAACAGGTTCAAGTCTCTTCAATCACACACACACACACACACACACACACACCTCCACTGAACCAGAAGTCCTTTTCCAGCTATTATCTTGAACCTCTCTTCTTCCTCTCACTGCTAAACTACATTAAAGAATTTCCAACACTATATCCATTTCTTTACTTCCCACCTATTCCTAGACAACCCTAAACTGGCTTCAGCTTCATTAAATTTCTCTAGTAAAGGTAACCAATCTGTCACTAAATTTAATGTTCATTTTAAGCCCTAGCTGGCTTGATCCTTCAAAACTGTTGGCATTTTCCTTCTTGATGTCAAAATATTGCGTTTTCTGCTCTCATCCCATTCTCTGACAACTCCTCCACAAACTCCTTTGCTAATTCCTTCTCTTACTCAATGTCAGCCTTCACACTACATGTCTTCAGGGCTGTTTAGCCTTCTCACCCCACTCTCAAAGCTCCCTTTCTGTATTGTCATCCATTTCTCTAGTTTCAAACACCAGCTTCAGGCTTATCACTCTCTGATCTAGATCTCTAGCCCACAGGTCTCTCTTGAATTCCAAAATCATATATCCAAATGCCTACCTATCATCTCCAAATAGGTGCCCTACAGGTACCTCAAACTCAATGGGTCCAAAACTAATCTCCTCTTCTTCCTCCACAAACATGTTCCTGTTTTGAGTTTCTTACCTCAGGAAATGGGGCTCCACCATCCATCAAGTGACAACCTGGGTGTCATCTCTGACACCTTCTCCTTTGCATTCCCGACAGCATCATTACCAAGTGTGATGACTCTACCTACTAAAGAACAAGCTAGTCCCCTTCTTCACCACTGCTCAATCTCCCTATTCCAATACATGCTAACAGTTCTCTTTCTCAAGCATACATTTCTGCTTTAAAAACTTCTCTGCTTAAAACTCTTCAGTAGCCCTCTATTGACTACAGGATAAAATTCAAACTTCTTACAATAATCATAACCATAACAACCATTTGTTGGTGCTTATCATGTAGTAAAAGCCTACTGGCTTTAATCCTTAACAACGTTATAAGATCAGGATAGTTAGTTCTTCTTTTAGAGATAATAAAAAAGAGATATAAGGAGGTTAAGAACTTAATCTTACCACCAATCTGATCTGATCAGAGTGGCATAGCCAGGTTCTGAACTAAGGTCTTTTTCCAAAGTCCATATTCTCAATTACCAAACCAAACTGCCATTTGATCTCTTTCACAAAGTGACCCCATTTTACTTTTATGGCCTCATTGCCAGTCACTCCATTCTTCCCACAGTCAGCATTCTGGCCACCTCATAAACCAGTTCTTTCAAATACACATCCTATTCCCCCAGGTCTAAGCTTTTATATCTGTTCTTCTCTCTTCCTGAACTGCCCTTCAGCCCTTCTTTGTCCAACAGGCAAATTCCTACCAGTTTTTCAAGGCCTGGCTGAAGGACACCATCTTTCAAAAGCCTATTCTAATAGCCTTGGGCAGAAATAGTTATTCTGTTCTGAGTTCCCAAAGCATTTTATGCAATACTTCCATTATAATACTTGTGTAGCATATAATACATTTATTCACAAAGTACTAACACTAGTGTAAGCAACTCAGGGACAGGAATTACATCTTATATTTCAATGTTCTCAGTGCCTAGTACAGAATCTACCATAATTGGTAATTAAACCAACTGATCAACTATTTGGGAAGATTATTCAACTGCCAAATGTCACTAAAATGATAAAAAAAAATAAGGTTCAGAGAGATTAAGTGACGTTCTACAGGTCACATAATAGATAGCATGACAGACAGTGAACTCCAGGGTTCCTTCCACAACTAGTGTCCTGAGTATTCATTCCAGTTTAGACAGTATTTTATAATAAAGATGTGCTTTTCAGTATGCTGCAACTATTGTTATAATCTTCATCCAGATACACTTTGTCTTTCACACCAGGATGTAGGGACTCTAATTTTATACCATTTGTATTCTTCTAGAATGCCTAGTATAGTGACCAGTGTTATCATTCAGTAAAAGTCTGATACTAAAATCAATTGAGGGGCGCCTGGGCTGGCTCAGTCGGTGAAGCACAGGACTCCTGATCATGAGTGCAAGCCCCGTGTTGGGGGCAGAGATTACTTAAAAAAAAAAAAAAAAGACTATTTTTTTAAAATAATAAATAAAATAAAGTCAATGTATTTGAAGGTAAAAGTCATCTACAGAAGAGTAAAGCCAGTGCTTTCAATTTAAAATATATACCCTATTATTTTCAAGACTGTTTATTCTACTGATCAATATCCAACTGCTCTCTAGTACAACCTCCTAAACCCACTAAAAACCAACCCTAGGGCAGGACTCAGGGAAGAAGATTCCACTAAGAATTAAATGTTCAACATGGGTCAAGCACTATAATAGGCATTTTCAAACAGTATTTCAGCAGGAGATAGAGGACTCAGAATTCAGTGTAAATGAGATATATATATATATATATATATATATATATATATAT
>NC_048232.1:30965373-30983413 GCF_002007445.2 Ailuropoda melanoleuca | reverse complement strand
TCAGCAGGAGATAGAGGACTCAGAATTCAGTGTAAATGAGATATATATATATATATATATATATATATATAACACTAACACCTGTAAATCAGCCTGTTAGTCCAGACAGAATTCATTGATAAAGCATAAGAGAAAATTCCATTATAATCCTTCATTGTTCACTATGTATCTTATAGTTAAAACTGAAGAGATGTATCCAAGAATATGTTCCCCAAAATCTCACTTTCTATATCAAATGTTAAACACAGTCGTACTAAAGTTAATAATCTATAAATTAATTGAGCAATATTTTAATCTTAAATAATAACCCTTCTTAGAAAGACCAATTAGGAATCATCAGTTATCAAATATTTAAAAATAAAGACATATAAGATGAAGCAATAAAAAACTAAAACAAAAACAAAAAGTCCATGAAGCACTATAAACTAACAGCAAGCAAAATACTGGCAAATATTTGGTTCCACAATTCTAAAAAACAGATAAAGATTGCTAAAAAGGGCATATTTAAAGTTATAAAAGAGTAACAGTAGTAGCAATACTCTTTTCATATGAAGGTTAAATATTTCCCCTGAAATCTTTTTTATATTATTTAGCAAACCATTTTCTTCTTTGACAGAAAAATAAATGCTATCCCAGTATGTTCTAAATATATTAGGATTCAGTTTAATAAAATGTTAAGATAGCTATGTTTTAATATAACAGGATCCACGCATTAGCACAACTTTCAAAGACTTCTAGGTTGAACTACTTTTAGAGGGGTAGAACTGTATTTGTTTGCTTACTCTGTTATTTTCTAGAACTTTTTTTTAATAAAGATTTTATTTATTTATTTGACAGAGACAGCCAGCGAGAGAGGGAACACAAGCAGGGGGAGTGGGAGAGGAAGAAGCAGGCTCCCAGCAGAGGAGCCTGATGTGGGGCTCGATCCCATAACGCTGGGATCACGCCCTGAGCCGAAGGCAGACGCTTAACTGCTGTGCCACCCAGGTGCCTCCTGTTTTCTAGAACTTTAATAGAACATCTACATCATACTGCAATAACTCCTCAAAACACTGAAGTACAACAGTACAGTACTGTTCATACAACACAGTAGGAAGACAACCCATTACATACCTTTAAGAAATAAACATGAAGTAATATGTTCATAAAATTATATTTACAATTATAGAAATACTGAGGCACAATGACCAAAGTTATTTAGGCATCTCTATGTGTCAAGAACATATAAGATATACAAGTAGAAGAAAAAATGAAAAGAAAAAGGGAAGGGGAGCCTGGGTGGCTCAGTCGTTGGGCATCTGCCTTCGGCTCAGGGAGTGATCTCGGCATTATGGGATCGAGCCCCGCATCAGGCTCCTCTGCTGAGAGCCTGCTTCTTTCTCTCCCACTCCCCCTGCTTGTATTCCCTCTCTCGCTGGCTATCTCTCTCTGTCAAATAAATAAATAAAATCTTAAAAAAAAAAAAAAAAGGAAAAGGGAAAACATTTTGAAGGAATGCCATCATTGGTACCTAGGAAAGTGTTCTTAAAAGATGAGAGAAAACAAAGAGAAAGGGACATACAGGCCAAATCTATCTAAATGAAAGATAAGACAAAGGCAGTTTCCTAATTATAATTAAAGTGTTCAATGAACTAACAAAGTTCTAAAATCTTAGTTGTATCCCATTTGCAAAGACAAACTACACTGCAAAGCAACTATATTTACCCTTGTAAAATTTTAAAAATAGAATACAGCTGCAAAAGGAAAAATTATTAGTTGTTTCTAGTCTTTATTTATAAATAGTTTTACAAAAAAGTCCTAGAAAATTTATTTTCTTTTTAAAGCTAGATCTCTGAATGTCTCTGAAAGTAGCCAAAAGAAAACTTGAAAAATTCTATACAGATTTTTATAAAAAATTGATAAGGACATTGTTCTGTTTTACATTAGGAACAAGCATAGCTTAAAGGCAAGGAAGGAAGAAAACAAAAACTCTGTCCATATCCTTATGTATGGGCTCCTTTCTAAATGAAAAGGCCAGCATGCAACACAAGCTGAATGCAAATGTCCACTTCTCCCCTCCACTGCCTCACATGGTACAGGGTAGAAGATGAACACTTTAGTGGAATGGCTGACCACTTTGGTACATTTTGTCATATTTTTTTTAGTATCATATATACACATATACACATATATATGCATTTATGTATACATGTCTACATTTATATATATATTTCATTCACTTATCCATTAGTTTAACTTTTAACTCTCTAAGCAGAACTTTCAAAAGAACAGGAAAACTTATATCCACCTACCTTAGATTTGTCTTAATATATTTTTTCCTGCCACATTTGCTCATTATTAAGACATTTGTAATCAATGCTTTGTTCCTTCTCTGTT
The DNA here is from genome assembly GCF_002007445.2 of Ailuropoda melanoleuca. NCBI lineage: Eukaryota > Metazoa > Chordata > Mammalia > Carnivora > Ursidae > Ailuropoda > Ailuropoda melanoleuca. The sequence continues at coordinate 30,981,037 of NC_048232.1, read as the reverse complement.
TTCTTCTTTATTTATCCTGCAGTGAAAATGACAGTTGAATTGGGAGATCACAAATTTTATTTAAAAAAAAAAACTCTCCAAAAAAAATAAATAAAATCTCTCAAAACTACACCAGAAGAATACCCCCCAGAATACCCTAACTTCTATAAAACTGAAAAAACAGACCAGAAAGCTGAAAACTCTGTATTTTTTTTCAATCTTACTTCTTTGCAATTTTCTTATCTTCTCGGAAAGAAAATTCAAAAACTTATATTTATCAGGTTATTTCCTAATAAAGAGAAAGCAGTGCTGTCTGAATCATTTAATATACACTACATACTGCTCACAGTATCAGCTCTATTTTAAAATAATAATCACTTAATAAATGGAGTGAATTTATCATTTTCTTAAATTTCATTCTACTACAACAAATTTGTCAACCATTTTTTATTTATCTTAAATTCAAAATTGGCTTTGGTCAAAGAATTTTAACTCCAAACGAAATATTAACAGTTCCTTTAAAATCTCCTCCAATAGTCTACAGTCCACATAAAAAGCTGTTTTAGATACTCTAGCAATTAAACTCCATTTTTTTTTACTAAAATCTGTTTAAAATATATATTTGACAAACTGAATGAAGTAAAATTGGCAAAGAAAAAAGACAAAGGAACTGGGAGCCCTTAATTTACTGTAGAGATGGAAAGGACAAATGTGCGCAGCCCTAAGTGTCTTCTAAGCATCTTTGCCAGCAGTGGTGGTACTTAGCCACAGACATACTGCTTTCAGGGTTTCCTCCTAAGTGGCCCCTCTAAAATCGTGTCTTACCACCCTAGTCATTTTAAAACTGAGCCAGCAGGTTTGCTTAAGGGCTCTAGGACAATGGTTATTGCTACCATCTGTCCCCTATCTCCCAACATAGGGACAACAGGAGATGGTAGGACACTTGAACCAGGCTACCTACAACATGAACAAAAAGCAAGCATGGTGCCATTCCTTTGGATTAAACCTTATTCTGTTATATTCTACTGGTGTTTTACATTGGGACATCTAATCTTCCATAAAAATTGCATAGCCTAGAGGGCAGGGACCAGCAGGAAGAGACATAATAAAATGTCCCCACTCTCCAGGAGATTGCCATTTAATGAAGGAGACAGATATTTAAACAAAGAACATTGATAATATTTTTTGAATAATGATGATCATGGCTCCACATAAAAAGAGTAGTAACTGCTAATTTCTATATTTCTATTGGAAATACCATTTTCTCTGTTTAATTTTTGAATGAGTAATAATTCTTACGGTCCAGAATTCAAAAAGTAGCAAAAGGTATGCACCAAAGTCCAGGAACAGCTACCCACTTGCTCTTCTCAGAGGCAATCAGCATTGAAGAAAGTACCAGCTTCCAGCCACAACAACAAGATGTCAAAAGGGAAAGCAACTAGTCTCATACCAGAATAACGACCATCAGACAAAACTGATTCTGACTCAGGCTTATCAAAGAATGACTGCAACCCATATACTCTCTAAGAAGTCATCACAATTGACTGCCTGCTTGCCAAATCTAAAAGAATGCTTTCTAGTCCCTACCTACCTTACATACCTACAGCATTTCCTACTCCCTAAATTTTCTGCTGCTTGAACTCTTTGGAACACCTTGTTCATGCTTTTCTTTCAAATTATCCAGTCCTTTGTCCTCAGTCTTCTTTGCCCACTTCTTAAAGGCTGGTATTCCCAGGCTTCCCGTCACAAAAATCTCCCCACGCTGGCTCCCTAGGTTACTTCGTCCTCACTTGATCAGTCTCAGATTTCATCTGCAGTCTAGACTTCTCTCTCCTGGGCTCCAGCCCACAAGCATCTGCCTATTAGATATCTCTTAATGGTTTCCTCACAGATCCTCAAGCCCCAAATGTTCAAATCTAATCTCAAAGCCCTCACTCTCCATCTCTCCTCTTGCTGTACTCTTATCTCAGTGAGTGACATCAACACCAACTCAGCCACCCCATCTGGGAGTTCTCCTCTCCCTTCATTACCCACTTCCATGTCCTCAATTCCTGAGGAGGCAATGTGGTCTAGTGGTAGCAATAGTGTGCGGTATAAAAAGCACTGGCATTGAAGCTGATCTGGGTATTACCCTGCCCTGAGTTCTATTGCTTATTAGCTACATGATCTCAGACAATTATAAAATTTTCCAAGCATTATTTCCTGTCAAATGTAGATCTTTTTGTGAGGAGAAAATGTAATAAACATAAAATGTCTAACTGTGCTTGGAATATATAAGCAAGGACCATTACCTAACTCAGCCTCAATAATTTTATCTTCTGTCTTTTGACTCTCCTCCATTCTCTCCATCATCTCTGACACTGCTTTAGTTCTGAAACTCATTATTTGACATGATTAAAATAATAACTACCTTCCTATAAAGCAATGTGTCTCTCCCTGTAATAACTTCACCTCACTCAACCCTCTCTCAACCCCTCTTAATCTACTCCACTAGACCACAACACTCTATTCGAAATGCAAATCCAAACATGCTATTTATTTCCGTATTCAAAATCCACCAATAGACTCCTTGCCTTAATAAATAGCAAAGTTCTGAGCACTACAGTTTGAGGTACTTGGTAGAGGCTTAATAAAGTTTATTGTAATTTTGAGGTATACCAATCCTCTCCATTACATTACTTTTCCAGGTTCAAAATTACCTTGTATAGATTTGTAAAGCAAGAGATGACATTTTACTAAAGTATAAACTGTGCATACTTTGAAAAACTCAACTGCTTTTTATACTATTGATCTCATCCCAAATCTGGTTTTAATGTCCTAGAACATGCTACTCTTTGGCAGATAAGGACTGACTTAGGGTCCCCCACTCCCACATACACAAACACCTGAATGGTTAAGAGCTCAAATGTCCTGATATGCTCTCATACTGAGCTTATTATGATATTCTATTTAGCCTAAAACATACCCCTTGAATTCATCATATTTCATAATACAGTCTGAGGTTTTAATTTTTAAGCTGATCTCCTTATGCCTAAAATCACAAAGGATACTAATGTAATGTCCTGGATACCACCAATTTTCTATAAAAACATCTCTTTTAAGTCCTATCTGTTAAGGAAACTCTCTCTTTTAGAGTGGAAAGGCATATCCTAGATTAGTTTATTATAGGCAAATAAGAGCTTGTACTAAGAGAGGAAAATGAGGTCAAAATTCTTTTGCCTATATGTGAATTTCTGTGCTGTATCTGGAGAAAAGCCATTTATCATACTGGTAAAAATTTTCTATCATATATTAGGTTTGATTACCAAAATCACATGTGGCATTCACCTTATTCTTCATTGTGTGTTATTCTATTCACCCTCTGGCATACAGATACAATTAATTTCATTGCTATCAAGTATCCCTTAATATATATCTCTCTATAATAGGTACTTAAAATACATCGAGTAGGGACACCTGGGTGGCTCAGTTGGTTAAGCGTCTGCCTTCAGGCTCAGGTCATGATCCCAGGGTCCTGGGATCAAGCCCTGCATGGGGCTCCTTGCTCAGCAGGGAGCCTGCTTCTCCCTCTCCCTCTGTCTGCTGCTCCCCCTGCTTATTCTCTCTCTCTGACAAATAAATAAATAAAATCTTAAAAAAAAAGAATCAAACTTCTTGGGCAACTTTACTAGAATATAAAAGCTTGCCTAGCCAACTTCCTCCTCCCCAACCAACTCTCTGTATGAACCAATGTTCTCCATTTCTTCTATAAAACCTACAGTATAGCTAATGCCTACAGTCATTCTCTAGTGTTCCCAAGAGCTTCTGTTTCTAACAGCTGTTAGTCATATTTATCACCTAGCTTGATTATGCCAGTTATACTTACTGTTGTAATTTTGGAATTCTGTTAAATAGCATGTTAAATTATTAAACAGATTAAAAAGATTAAAAAAGAGCTGCTTCTGTGAAAATAAAGTTGACTGCTTTGGAAAGAGAATAAAGACAGGCTAGGCTGCTTTTTTAAAAAATCCTGCTTTGGGGCTAGATATTACAGTTGGAAAGAACTATAAAATGTTGAAGAAATATGACAAATATGTAGAGTTCTTTACAAAGACACTTGCAAAACAACCTAAGTTCTTTCTCTACTTTCAAGAACCCAAAAATAGAAATTGTAAATTATGCATTGAGGTAGTTTTTGCAGGAAGGCGGGAAAAAAACAAAAACAAAAAAACCACCAAAAAAAAATCCCATGTTGCAATTAGTATAGTCAAAATAAAAGGGAAAGAATGTCATGGAAGCGGGAAGAGAGAGACCACAGAAAAGTATATCTATTTCTCTGGTTCTGGAATGATGCAAGGTATTAGTTCCTTGGGAAAGTAGGAGATCTTCACAGGTTAATCATAATTTAAATAACAATAGCGAGTGAGGCTTGAAAGATAAGGGAAGAACAGGAAGTGCATATAGAGCTGGTTCTTTACAGTCACATCAGTGAAAAACTAGAGAGAAGTTAATTCCAAAGAGCCAAATACCTGAAGCTGGCTAGGAATGAGCCTAAGCTTACTACGCATTTTAGGCAAAGGAGATGAGTACAGGAGAAACAAAGTGGGAGAGTAGTGACAGGAAATTATACCACTTTTAAAGTTTTGTAATCATTGTGAAACAAAGTTATAATAACTTTCAAATAACATTCTTTACAATTTTGTGTAAAAACAGAAGTAGCCAGGAACAGTACTTATAAATAATTGACACACTTGCAAATAATGTCTTTAATATTTTAAACATGAATCATACAGAAAATCAGGTGGCTTTCTAATACAGATTCAAGGCCACTCCAATTTAATTGCTTCAGATACCTATTACTTAAGAAATCTTAACTCTTTATAAAATCACCAAAGGATTAACTATTTCAGCATCCCTTTCTAAATTCATTCCCCACCTGGCACCTGCTTTTGGCTATTTCAGTCAAAGAACAGCAAAATTGGCTGGTAAAGAGGAAATGAAAAATAAAATTCAAATAATCATGGCCAATCTCCACCTCTCCAAATACCACCTTCTCCACCACCACCACTTCATGGAAGGAAACAAAATTTAAAATCTTCTGAGGGTTATTTGCTTGACTGGAGTCATTGCTAGGTTTTCCTGTTCAATATTTTATTTCATTACTGAACTTTAAGTACATTTAAAAACACTTATCTACACAAAGTACAACTCTAGTGACTATTAACTAGTAAATCTGGAAAAGAGTAGATAAGACACTTGAATTAGCTAAAGTTCAGAGAAATGAATTTCAACGTTATTATACTTACCTAGATTGGTCCCATTTTGTGTATATGAACAAAACTGCTACTTTTCTAAGTCTAGAAACATGCTTAAATAGGTTAATTTTAACACCTCCATCAATCTTAAAAGGAGTGAAAGCATTCCAACTGTCCATATACAGTGTCACAGGTCTTTATGTATGATTCAGTTTCTCCAATACCTGAGCTGGAAGCTTTCATCATATCAGTGCTAGAATATAAATTCTACTTTAAAACATTTCAAACCAAAAAAATTATTTTTGTGCTATCAATGAAAAAACTTGAGGTTATTTGAGATTATGAACAGAACGGTATGACATGACTTAGGATGGTCTAATTTTAAGTCTGCTGTGTTAAAAAAAAAAAAAAAGCTTTATAAAGATAACTTTGAAAAACCTGGTTTTGGGAAATTCTCAAATTATCAGAATCACACGAGCTCCATTGTTAGGATTTCTCGTGACTTTGATATTTAATTGGTCTGGCTGTATCACTACTGTTCAGAAAATACGCCTGAAGATGCTTCCCACTTTGGGAGAACTGGGTACTTCAAAAGAGCCTCACAAAAGAGCTGCTAGTAAGGTTTTCTATGAGGCAAGTATCCTCCTTTACCAGTGAGACAGTTATTCCAACAGTCCTTAAGCAAAACTCCCACATAACTTACTAGCCTATGTTTTTCCTCAAAACGGTTTTATATACCCCTGGCCAACAATCTCCTCTAACACTCCTGGGAAAGCCAATCAAAAGACGTGCAAGATTAAAAAAAAAAAAAAAAAAAAAAGATGTGCAAGATAGATACTGTACTTTTTAAACTTTGCTGTAACGGAATTATACCAAGACAACTCTAGTTGTCTTCATGAGTAGAATCAAGATAAAATCCCACTAGTGTTATCCTTAAGTTTTCCTTTTCATTCCCCCTTATTCTCTACTGGATATCCTAAAGCATCAGAAAAAGGAAAACCACAAGTGAAAGGATTTACTCTTACAGTGCACTCTTTATTATATAGTTCTCATGATAGAAAGTATTTTTAAAACCTTAATTATTCTTTAAAAGGAAATTAACAAAATGTTTTAAAATGTTTATTTCTACCTGTGTGTGATGGATAAAAACATTTCCCCTGAAATTTTTATGATCTATCTGTATTGATAACATTAAAATTGCATTCAATGTACAATAACTCTTCTCAGAGTTGACTTTTACATATGGAATCTACTAGTTCAATAAAGAAGAAATACTTAACAGAATTCAGCCATTTCAGGCTTATTTCCTTAATGACCAATGTTGACTGCATGTCAAAATATCAGTGGTTCAGCTGTGAAGTGTTTACATTGTTTAGTTTTACTTTTAAAAGTCTATCTAAATGGAACGGGACATTTGAGTGCTTTCCAATGGACTATTACGTCAACAATAAACCTGGCTCAATTTTCTGGCCCAATATTAACTTGCAGAGAATATTAAGTTAGGGAAAGCAGACCAGAAATATATGTACATACTGGTCAAGTTTCAGTTAGGATTCCTTATATGTGTTAATAACCTGAAACTCTTTCCTACTTTTCATGGAATTCTAAAAAAGATTTCCCATTTTAATCATGAAATAACTTGCCTCAGTAGGAAACTAAAGTGGTCTATGGAGTCTAGAGTTTCTTGAATTCATCAGTAGAAGCAAATTTCATTAACCTTCCAGGACAAAGCAAAAACAAAGACTGAAGAGCTCCTCTGTGTTTATACATTCAATGAAAATTTATTCATATACTCTTACAAGATATGTACACAAAACATCACTGTAATTACAACTTCACACTCACCAAAATGATTCAAGGTTGATCAGCAAGTCATTGGGAAAGCATCTGGGTACACTGATCTATTTACAGATTCACACCAAAAATGTTTGTGTAATTATCAACACTTAGGATGACAATGCTTTTAAGTGTTCACTCATTCAGGATCAAACCCATATAAATATCTTTCTAAAAGTTGTATGTGGATCGTAAACAGTTCTTTAAACATTACTTTTTTTAATACTTAGCTTTTATTGGACAAAACACTGTTTACAATTTAACTTCCTTGGGAGAAAAAAAGTTCAAAGATTTAAAAAGTATGAAGGGAAAGCAGCTTGTTATCCAAAACCAGGATCAAGACTAGGAGAAAAACATGGTGCCCAAAGAAAAAAAACAGAGAACATGAAATATTAATGTAATCTAATACAATTTTCATACCGGACCTCTATCGCTGTGCATCAGGGAAGTTGGCTGCACTCTCATCAGCCCGCCAAACTAGGCTTGAAAGAAAGAAATTTTAAGACGTTACATAGCTAAGAGGTTCTGTTAAAAAGGGCTCTCTCAGTTTTAGTCAGACTTTCAGGCCGATCCTCTAAGTCAAAACTGCGGAAAATCTGCTCGTAAGCTGACAGCTGCTTTACTCAGTGCAGTGCAGGAAACCTCTCAGCGATTTTAAAGTTAGGGATCTGGTGTCCGTGAAACAGGCGGAGGATAAAGAATTACGTTGAATAATGTTTCTACTCCCTATTCAACATGTTCTGGGCACCTTGCGAGGTGAGTTCTAAAAAGGCACAAATCAAAAGTAAAGAACAAGAAAAACTGCAATTTCTATCAGCTGTCACGGTTTTGTTCCTTCTTCGAAGCTATTATAAAAGTCTTCGCACTATTTCATCAGCTCTGTCGTGTCTGGGGACTAAAGTGACTCAACACCGGTGTCCCCGACTCATGTTTCGGAGAAATGGGTTAACGCGGATTTCTATCTAAACGGAGTACATAAAATTGAGACAAAGGTGCTACTAATCGCCGGCTGTGGTAAATAAAACCAACGTCCTTACTTCTCGTTTCCTTTTCTTCTCAAAGAGGGAGGACCACACTCATCAGAGCAATAAGGCTTTTTCCGAAAGACTTGTCCAACGTGTACCAAGTTCAAAAGCAGTCGGGGAGGGCTGAGACAACAGAGGAGCCGGCTGCCCGCTGGGGAGAGCTCTGCCACTAACCCGAAGAAATCCCGGAGCGGACCAGGAGACCTGAGCGGCCGCCTCGAGGCCCCGGGACCAGCGCCCCCGGCCGCGCTGCTCCCGCTCTCCCCCGCCGTCCCCTCGGCCCCGGAGCCCCCGCGCCCCCGCCCCGGGACCCCGATGCCCCCGACCCGTCGACCCGGCTCCGCTCCGCCTCCTGCCTCCGCCTCCTGCGCCGCGTCGCCGGCTCCGAGGTCTCTGGGTCCGGGGCCGGCGTGCCACTTACCCGCCGCGATGGGATTTACGTAGCCGACCTCGTCACTGATTACGGACGGGAGGAGGTGGAGACGGCGAGCCCGACCGCCGCTCAGGAGCGGCGCCGCCGCCCAGCAATCCGGCGCCGGCGGCGGCGGCGGCCCCACGTCGCCCACACGTCAGCTCTGATGCGACAGCCGCGGCCTCCCAGCCGAGCCGGGACCAAAAGTAGCGCAGCAGCCGACTGAACCGCGTCCTCGCGCTCCGCCCTCCCCTCCCCCACTCCGCGACTGCCTCCCGGGGGACGCCCGGCGGAAAAAATCCAAGCTCGAACTCTGCCCCCTGCCGGCCGCCAGCGGGAGTGCAGCGCTGACAATCCAACAATTAAATGGAATGGAGGGAGGGGAGGAGGGGGAATGAGAGGCCATAGGGCGGGGCCTAAGTGGTGGGGAGGAGGGGCAAGGCGTGGCCTCAGCGTGGAGAGGAGGAACAGGGCAGGGGGCGGGGCCGGGAGGAGGAACTGGGCTGCGGGGGGAGGAAGATCAGTGGGGCGGCCCGGAAACCGGATGCTGCGCGCGCGCCGGAAGGCTAGTTAGCTGCAAACAAAGTTAACGGCGGTCCGTGGGGCTTCTTCCTCGAGAGGTCGCTTATTCTCTAGACTGCCTGCTAGGGCGGCTCCAATCCCAGCTCAGGCTGAGGTCCCCGACCTTTTGGGTCCTTCCGGCCAAAGGCGCATCCTGCGGATCCCCGGGGCTGCCGAGCGGACCCCTGGAGCATCCCCACTCCCGCGCTCCTGCAGCGTCTGCCATCCTGAAAAACGTTTGGAGGACCCGGTATCACCCTCTGGACTTGAGCCTTTAGGGCAGTCCAACCGGCTGTCCTTGTTCATAGCCTACTGCCGCCTCTCCAGGGACTCTGTGCATCAGGGTCGTGGAGAAACAGCGATAGTCTCCACTTGGAGATGTGACAGAGGAAAGGAAGGCTTTTGGTGACAAGCGAAAATCCCTGCCTCTAAAAGAGTAGAGTTTTAATTTTCATCCAGTGGGAACCGAGGGCTTTCCAGTAAGAGGAACGTTTCTGACCCGCTGTACACTAGGAACCCATTTATGCACACTCAGAACCTACTAAATTGTAAGGCTTGAGTAAGCCCTCCCACAGGGAGGCTTTGTAGCCTAAAGATTAGCCTCTTTACGTTCAGGAAAAACGAATTTGAACAATGATTACCACCCAACTTTATAGTACTCAGGAATGTGTCATGCAGGAAACCAATGCGAAGGACACCACTTGAAAAGTTGCTGAAAAAAATAAAAACATATCAACGTAGTGCAGGTAGAGAAGGGGAGCTTTGTGAATTATTAGAATCCCTGTAGAGTGGGAGAAAATTCTGAACTCTCTTCAGTCCCTGATTTTGGCCAACCCGAACGACTTCCGGCTATAACTTAGTACACTAGCAGAGGTAAGAGAATAAACATCTGGTAAGTTCAGTTCCCCCTTTGACATAAGCAGAATTATGAAGTCCCTCCTTGCAATATAGTAGACGATGCCCATCTCCACTTCTTGTAAATATTAATTTCTTAATGAGGAACATTAACAAGTTAACAAAATTAGATTTTTAAAAAACAACCAAGTCCTTTTCCTGTATGTGGTTAGACAAGGCTAGCAAAGAATATTTGTACGTAAATAATACAGCTCATTTTAGCTCAGGGGAAAAGGGGTCATTAGAAGGGAAGAGAATAAAAAAGGATTATCAAACACTCAAAATCTTACCATTCACTGTGGTCAAGGTTGACCAGTGCAAGATGAATAGATTTTTAGCTGCAAGAATGGAATGGAAATTGTGATCATCCGCCTTCGCGAAAGCATTGTACTCCACCTACTTGTTTGTTGCTAAATTTCTTTAACAAAGTACACATTCTTTACATAGATAAAATCTATTAGATATGGGGCACCTGGGTGGCACAGAGGTTAAGCGGCTGCCTTCGGCTCAGGGCATGATCATAGCGTTCTGGGATCGAGCCCCACATCAGGCTCCTCCGCTATGAGCCTGCTTCTTCCTCTCCCACTCCCCCTGCTTGTGTTCCCTCTCTCGCTGGCTGTCTCTATCTCTGTCAAATAAATAAATAAAATCTTTAAAAAAATCTATTAGATAAAGGACTTAAGATGTAAGTGGTAAATCAACAGACACTAAGATGTAAATATCAAATCCCATTTGAGAGTAGGGGAAGAGTACCTGGGATCCGAAGAGAAAGGGCAGACATAGCAGCAGGAAAGGTACATGCAATCTCCTATTGCTGCTATGACAAATTACCACAAATTTAGTTACTTAACACATATTTATTATCTGACAGTCCTATAGGCCAAAAGTCTAATACACATCACATGGGACTAAAATCAAGGGGTTGTCGGCTCCAGGGAAGAGTCCATTTCCTTACATTTTTCATCTTCTAGAGGCCAACCACATTCCTTGGTTGATGGCCCTTTTCCTCCGTCTTCAAAGCCAGCAGCGCTTGGTTGAGTCTTTCTCATGCTGCCATCTCTATGATTCTGTCTCTCACTTCCCTCTTTTACTTATTAGAAACTTGTGATTACATTGGGCCCACTCTGATAATCCAGGATAATCTTCTCATCAGCTGATTAGCAACCTTAATTCTATCTGTAACCTTAATGTCTCTTTGCCATGTAATCTGACATATTCATAGGTTACAGGGATTAGGATGTGGATATCTCTGGGGGTGGGGACATCATGCTGCCTACTCATAGTAAAGGATTCTAAAATAAACTTGAGCTCTGAGGACAAATCACCTGCCTCTCGGGGGTATCCCTTGCAAATAATTCAAACATTTGATTAGAATGCCAGTAACTGATTTTTCACTTTCTCATTACCTATGATAGAGATAGAAAATTTTAAAATGGGTTATCAGGGATAACGAGTAGGTTAGGAAGGCATAAATTTTTTAAATGGAAAGAATAATAGTACCTACTCCTTAGCATTGTTAGAAAGATTAAATAAAGTATCTACCATAAAGTATGTGCTCAATAAAAAAGCTAGCCAAAATGGATGATGGGTATTAAGGAGGGCACTTGTGATGAGCACTGGGCGTTATATGTAAACGATGAATCACTAAATTCTACGCCTGAAACCAATTTTACCATATATGTTAGCTAACTAGAATTTTAAAAAACCCTTGAAACAGGTGGGAAAGCTAGCTATTTTTAAATTGGTCCAGTGTCCAGGTTTTTGGGTTTCTCATCTAGGCAATATTTCTCTGTTGAAGAGGGACAAGTAGAGCACCTACTTTCCTGAGAAAATAGAGGCTATCAGTCACACCATATACTCTCCCTTCACATCAGTGTATCTTAAATCATCCCTCCCTTTATGGGTCAGGAGGAACACCTTCCTCCTTTCCTTTCTAAATCCAGTTGTAACATAGGTGTCATTTCTTTCCCATATCAGATCAGGCTCAATTGTCAGCTATCTTGTACTTTTCTTCTCTTTCTTCCTCTTGCCTCCTTGTCCTCTCCCTCCAAATGTATTCATATCTCACCTCTACTTGAAAACCTGACACTGCTTCTCCCAGTAGGAAGGCGACAGAGTTGCCAGCTCTACGGTGCACATTCATATTACATTTTTTGCCCATATGTATGTTGTTCCATCTCTTGCCATCTCTCACTATCAGACTTCTCAAGAAAGAAGACACTTGCTATATTTACTTCCTCACCACCTACTCATTTCTTATTTCCTGGCTATCTGATTTTTCCCCTCCCCATCCCCCCACCATCCCAGACTGCTTTCTGATTACAGAATCTGAAACTTTTTTTCATTCTTCATTCTCCTTGACCTCTTTTCCTAATTACTCCTATCTTCTTTATGTCTCCTCCCTGAGTTTCCATGACGTTTGACTCTCCTGGTTTCACTTGTCTTTGCTTCCCTAATGCAGATAGTTCTGAATTTTCTGCTCTTAATCATCTTCTACATTGTGCTCCTTAGTTATTTCATCATTCTCATTTCTATTGAAAAGAAAATTCTTAAAATTATACCCCAACTTCCCAACTTCTTTTCCTAGCACCAAATCATATTTCCAAACACCTGATAGAAGTTTCCACTTGCACGGCCTATGATCATTTTCAACTCAACAGATTCAGAACTACCTATGTCATGTTCCCTCTCCATTCTTGAACTTTTTTTGTTTCAACAATGTTAGTGGCACTTTTCAGTTCTCAGTCATCCTGCCTCTAAACCTTGGAGTCATTTGGTCATTCTTGACTCGTATCATTGAGGATCCATTTAGGTTATAATTTGAAGTGCCTGCTATGTTCTAGGCCCTACTAACACCAAAATTTGCATTCATCCTTTCCTCCTCATTCCCACTATTACCAGTGACTGAGGTCATGCTTACCTCCAATATTGTTCACCTGAGTATTTCTATCTGGTTCATTTTCCCAATACACCGCTCTTGTGATTTGATTTCTCTTCTTAAAAATCTTGAATGATTAGAGGGATTGGCACTTAAGGGGTCAAAGGTGGAAAGGAGATTGAATTCCCTTTGGTGGCCTCTTGAATTTTCTACTACATGTATACATTACATATTCTAAAAACATAAAATTTTAGTTAAAACAAAGCAAAAAACTTCAGTGAGATCTTATTAACTAAGTCCAAATATCTTAGTTTAACATCATGATGTGGGTCCAACTTAAATTTACAGCCCTTTTCCATGTTAGTCTCTTGGGTTTTGTACCACACTGGTCCTCATACCTTGTGGCACATCAGAGTCATGTGAAGAGCTTGTCGGAAAGATGTACCCAGGCAGTAGGCCCACTTACTGAGTCAGAATCCCCAAAGAAAGTGCCTATAAATCTATCTCCTTTAACATCTCCAGATCAGTCTAGTGAGCTGCAAGATTATTACTAGGCAGCACATTAGTCAAACCTTACTACTTACTATTCCAGATGATTACCTTATATTTTCCAATCTTTTTTGCTTTTACTCACTCCATTTTCTCACCAGTTATCTATATCTGCCTGTTAAAGATACCTCCTGTAAGATACAGCCTATATACTATCTCCTTTACTCATCCTCTTTAGAAATAATCTATCTCCTCTGCTTGCAATTAATGATGGTTGTCGGGGATCTAGAGCCAGAATTCTGAGTTAAAATTCCAATTTTGATACTTTACTAGTTGTGCAAATGTTAGGCAAGTTCCTAAACTTCTCTATGCCTCAGTTTCCTCAGCTGTGAAATAGGAATGAAATTAGTACCTCATAGATTGTTATGAAAATTAATTCTTGGGTATAAGTATGTAGAATTTTGTGCTTGGCCTGAAGTAAGCACTGAATAAATGGAGCTATAATTAATACTTTATGACTTGTGCAAGTTCCTTCATTGACTTTTGTGGGATCTAAGCTCTAGAAAGAGTCTTAAAAATCTAATTTGACCCCTTTGTTTTGTAAATTTGAAAGTGGAGGGGCACCTGGGTGGCCCAGTTGGTTAAGCATCTGACTTCTGATTTCGGCTCAGGTCATGATCTCAGGGTTGTAGGATCAAGCCCCACGTTGGGCTCTGTGCTCAGCTGGGAGTCAGCTTGATGATTCTCTCTCTGCCTCTCCCTCTGCCCCACCCTCCCCTGCACATGCTCTCTCTCAAAAAGAAAAAGAAAGGAAGGGGAGGGGGGGAGGGGAGGGGAGGGGAGGGGAGGAGAGGAAAGCAGAGACGGAGTAGTTACAATACTTGCTTTGGCTAGTAAGTAGTAATACCAGGACTAGGATTCAGGCTTTGTGACTTTTAATTTGGCACTACTTCTACTACACCACAAGTTCTCAGAATTCTGCATTGTTTAAATGATACCCACCTACTTTATTTTACCAATTTACCTCAGGTAGGAGTTAGAAAATGGATTCATTTGAAAGTAGTTTACGCAGGCCCTTTCTATTCAAGTTTTAGGATTTGAGACTCTAACAAATATGTTGTGCCCGGTTTAAATATTTAAGAAAAGTCAAACAAGTCAATGTAGTATATACTTGATTTATGATGTCTCCAATTTGCTGTTTGGGAAGAAATGTTCCATTCTACTAGAAAGTTAACAGTCCTAGGTTCCAACATGGGAAATATCCTTTCATGTGTAGATGTATGTTCTTTGTTTTTCGAGTTTTGTAAACTTAAACATTCAAATCTAATGGCTCTGAACTCAGCAGAATATCTAGAATATTTATGTATAAAACCTCAGGCCACCGAATTCTTCAAAACTAGGAGATTGTTTGCAGTTTTTAAACTATTGTGTGTAATTTTTTAAATCATAAAAATATAATGAAAACCTATTTCAAATGTTTCCTACATGTTTTTATTGACGACAAATTCAGTTGCCTGGCAAGATTTACTTTTTTCACATAGACTCACATCACCATAAGACCTGGAAAACTAAGATGCTTGGCTAAAATTGACCAGTGTTCAACCTTGGAAATTGCAAGATTTTATAGAATTAATGTAGTAACTTGGTTCTGTTCTCCAAAAATTTTTTGATATAAAAATGATAGTAATTAGTGCTGCTTTTATTTTTATATTTTTAACTATGTAAATGAAATGCCAGAGGAACACCAACATGGCCAAGACGTGAATAATCATTCATTCATACAGCACACGAACTGCTTTCTAAGTACTTTATTAATTATTTTAATTATTAAAAATAAATTTGAGACTAGTCCCAGAATTAAATCCAATGACTATTATTTAAGACCCTTTAAAAGAATTGAGTCCCATGTTAAGAGAGGATTAGAAAGTTACTGGATTGAAATATGACAGCATCTTCCATGACCAAGAGGGCTCATTTCAACTGTTGGTCAGGACAAGATTCTGAAGAGTAATTTTCAGTACATTGAAATGGCAGCTATCAAGCAAGACTCAGGTGTACATGTGGTTGTCAGAAAAAGGAGAAATCAAGGTAAGCCAAACTAAAAACAGGTATCAAGAGCTAGCAAGATCTGGATAAAAGGTATCGGGTTGGGTTGACTCAGATGGTGAAATGGGCAATGATCAGACCAAAAAGAAGGAAAAGGAGGAGTTGTCAGTGCTATAACTTAGGGTCAGTGTTCTGGAATCCTAAATCAGATTATCAGCAAAAAAGTTTAGGGGGGAGAGAAGGAGTGAATAAGAAAGGAAAAGTAAAAGGGTAGAAGGATATATATATATATATATGTATATATATATAT